>NC_064807.1:30737347-30867852 GCF_023721935.1 Panthera uncia
GGCTGTGCATATAGTACATACACCATTCCCTCAACACACAAAAACACATAACTCCACACTTTCCACACACACACCACACCCTTACCACACACACCACATAACACTCATATAACCACATACACATCATGCAAACAATTCAAACATGCATTGTATATACCACACACAAAACACATACAACAAACACCTACCACACAGATACCAAGCACTCACTCACTACATGTACCACCTATAATCCAAAAGCACCCAACATAAACCTCACATACAGCACACTAAACATGCACCACGAACACACCACACAATTCCAAACACACACCACTCAAACAGCACAGGTGTAACACAGATTTGCACTCCACATACACATTGTTAAACCACACACAGCATTCATATGCCCCACCCCTGTGAAAATACACACCATGCACACCTAACATGTTCATTAGAATTATACTGCACTCACAAAAGCACACAACACAGTGCACATAAATCACACCTAATCCATACATGCACAAAACATACAGTTCACATGAAAACACTAGACACATACCACACAACTACCACAAATATGCCATACGCACCAATGTCCACACATCAAAAACAGACACAGTACAAATTCCACACATACACCAAAAACATACTACACACAGAAACTTGACATGCACATCACAAATACACTATACATATACAACACTTACACCACATGTTAACCACCCATATAACACACACCACACATACACACATCAAACACATACCACATATAAGCCACAACACAGGCACACATATACCTACCATACAAATATCACACAACACACAAACCAAGCACGCTACAAACACCAAAGATAGACACCACACATATACCACATACAGAATCCACCCAACCCGGATGTAATACTGGTACCACACACAAACCACACCAACACACATATGACACACACAGATGTATGCCACTCAGGCAACAGAGTTACACCACAAACACCACACACTGATTATAAATCATAAACACAACATATTCAACATGATTTTACCACACACACACATTGCACACATACACCATACCTAGTCCACACATATACAACACATATACACATGGCAACAAGGGCCAGGAGTACCCAACAACTACAGCTCAACCATTGCTGTTTCTATCCACTGATGGGCAAAATGAGGGAATACAGACAGAGCCAGGGATTTCAGGCTCCTATTACTGGAAGAATTGCAGGCCAATTGCTAACAGGACTCCCAGGTGTGGCTTGTAGAGTGCTCCCCTTGCTAAAGTTCACAGGCTTTTCTTATTCATGAGACAGCCATCCTGCTAGGAGATTGTTCTGGGTACTTCATTCTCAACATTCTCCCATTAACATCTCTAGGGAAGAAGTCTAGCCACCCATGGTTTCCCTTTACACATTGTCTTTTTTAGGAAACAGCATTCTGCATAGAATCCATTCAGACTCAGTGTCTCAGAGTAATAATCTCTGCTTCCAATCTTGGAGTCTGGTGGTACCCTTGTGTCTGTGATATACGTTCTGCATTGGGCCCTTATCAGTTTGATTTCCTACCTAGGTAGACATAGAGAGGCCTAGGGCATCTGAAGGTACCCAAAGGAGAATGTTAGGATATAGGCTAGTACAGAGGTCTGGGGAGGGTGCCAGCATTCTGCATGGGGTAAGAAGAAGTGAAGATAGTATCTCCTTCCTGGATTTAGCCCATGCCAAATAGGAAAAACCTTGGCCCCCCATGTACTCTTTCCACTACTGTTGTTTTCCTATGTCACCATTCACATTCCTAGATCATGGGGCTGTCACTTAGATATCCCAGGTCCAAGCGTCATAGATGACTTACCAGTCAGTTCCTGGGCCCAGTGGGAGCTCAGTGTCTGATATTCCTAAGTAAATCTCACCTCCTGGCACTTAGCCAGCCAGAGTAATCTTAGTGAATGGAAGCCGGTTTGCTTCCACCCATAGCTGATTTGTGAAGCATTAAACCTGATGATCAGAAAGTTTGTGTAGGCACAGTATCCTCTAGGAACTATTCTGCATACTACCAGTCTCTTGAGTGAAGACCACACCAAGGCTGCATACCAAACATGTGACCATAGTCCAGGAGCACCTACCTATTACTGCTACACCTCTGCTGCCCCTGTCGATGGGATGGCAGAAAAGACATCCAAAACCAGGTCTTACCCTATGTATTTGAAGGAACAATGGAAGCCTCATGATTACAATGCTTCAGGTGTGGCCTTGAGAGAGGTCCCTTTACCAAAGTCCATGGCTGTTTCTAATTCTTGAGACAACTTGCTAAAAGATTGCACTAGTCACTTCATTCACTACAGTCTCCCATTGCCATCTCTAATGACTAACTCTAGCACACTATCATTTTGAACCCCTTTGCTCTAGTTTCAAAGGAGTTTCTCCCTGGAGTTCATTCTGAGTGTATCAGCAGAATATCCTCTGCTCTCAAGTGGAGAGTGTGGTGAATTCCTTGTGAGTGTGCAATGGGTTTTGTAACAGGACCATCCCTTCATTTGGTTTCAAAAGTATATAGACATCCAGAGGCCTGGGTGATTTGAAGATGCCCAGTGGAGAATGTTTGTATGTCTGCTGGGCCAGAGGTTGCAGGAGAGAGCTGGCTTCATGGGCTGAGAAGAAATGAAGTGAGACATTTCCTTTCCAGATTAATCTTATCCCATTTGGAGTGTCGAGTTTTGGTCCTTCTCCAAGCCATTTCATTCCCATGTTTGTGTTTTGAAATAAATTTTTGGGGGCGCCTGGGTGGCGCAGTCGGTTAAGTGTCCGACTTCAGCCAGGTCACGATCTCGCGGTCCGTGAGTTCGAGCCCCGCGTCAGGCTCTGGGCTGACGGCTCGGAGCCTGGAGCCTGCTTCAGATTCTGTGTCTCCCTCTCTCTCTGCCCCTCCCCCGTTCATGCTCTGTCTCCCTCTGTCCCAAAAATAAATAAAAAACGTTGAAAAAAAAAAGAAATAAATTTTTGTTCACCCATAGGGCCACAGAACTCTCACTCAACTGACACCCTGGGGGCCACAGACTCCCACTCTGGTCCTGTGCTCAGTGAGAGCTTTCAGGCTCTCATTTAACAAAAGAAAAATGGCCTTTAGTCCCTGAGTGTTTGGTGACCTGCTATGGTATGGAAGGTGAAGGAGAGCCAAACTACCTCGAACAACTGGATGATTGAGTTGCCTTCATTCTGAATAGCAGACAGTTTTCACGTAGGCAGTATGGGCCAGAGGTGGTTCAGCATGGGGAATGCCCTTTCCAGGAACAGGGAACAATGTCCTTGTTCCAGATGCTTGAGCAATAGCCAGCAGAACCCAATAGCTACAGCTCAAACACTGCTACCTCCATCAACTGATAGAAATATTGGGAGGGACAAAGTCAGAAATCTCTAGCTCCTCAAGAAAGAACGCAGGCTTCTTGTTGACAGGGCTCCCAGGTGTAGTCATTCAGAGACTGCCTTTGCCTACACCCAGGCATTTCTTATTCTGGACACAACCAGGTTGATAGGAGACTGTGATGGGTACTTTATTTTCAACATTTTCCACATCTCATGTGTGAGGAATAACTCTGGTAGTCTTTGTCTCTATGTCCAGCAATTAACCTGTTTTTTAATTAAGTTTCCAAATGGTATCTATTCAAAGCCAGTGTCTTATAGTAATATCCCCTTCTTCTGTTTGGGAGTCTGCTGTTGTCCTTGTGATGGTGAAATATGTATTGTAATGGGCCACTCTCAATTAAGAACCAGAATTATATGTAACCATACCCAAACCTAGGATGTGTGAAGGTGCCCAGGGACAATGCTTATGGGTAGGCTCAGCCAGAGGTTAGGGCTGGATCCTGCCTCATGTGTGAGAAGAGGGTAGGGAAGATAGGTATCTCATACCTCGATTTTATCCATGCCCATTTGAATGCAGAGCTTTGACTGGCCTGGAAGTCATTCCTATCCCATTGCTGCTATTCTAATTTGGTCTCAGTTCACACACCAAGACCATGGGACTGTGCCATACACAACCAAGGTACAAGGATTGGAGGTGAGTTCCCAAGGCTTGTCCTGAACCAATGCAGGCCTCTAAGTGTCTGATATCCGAGAGGACCTCTAACACTCCTGTCCCTGAGCCCTCAGTGTTTGGCAGTCTACAATGATCTTTGTAATGGGTAGCCACATGGACTCCTACCCCTAATTAATGGAGATACCCTCATTAAGAAGGACAGTCGATCTGTACATGTGCAGTATGCTCCATGACCTGATCAACACACAAAAAGCCTTTTGAAAAAATACTGCACCAAGGCCTCATTCCCACATCTTGATCATCACATGGAAGTCATCTTCATAACTCAGAGTCACTGCTGCTCCTATCTACTGAGAAGGTGGGCAGAAAGGCACCAAAAGCCAGTTTCCTTCAGCGTTTTCTGGGTGCACATGAGATGGCCCACATCTATGAAATTTGGCCTAAGATCTTGTGGGACTTACCCCACGTGCCATTGCCAGTGTGCTGGATCAGAATCCTGGGGGCTGATTCAGATTTAGTGGAGTAGGTGTGTTCCCAGCTATCCAAAATCCACAAAAGACCTTCCAGGCCTCCTTCAAATTCCGTGATTGGGGCTCAGTATGGTGTCCTACCTCTTGTTCATTGTCCGTGTGAGATGGTGCCCAAGATGTCACAAGTTTGGGGCTGATCCCTCAGGAGATTTGCCTGAGGGTTACACCAGATGTGTCAAGATAGAAGCCAGCCAGTCGAATCAGTGGGGTGGGTGTGCTCCCACTGACTTTAAGACTGGAAAGGCCTTCTGCACCTTGTTTCCTTACACTAACAAGGCTAGATTAGGAAGGTCTGGCTCTTGCCAGGTGAGTACCTCTGATATGGTGCCCCAGATCTCCATGGTTTGGCCTGAGATCTCGAGGGATTTACACCTGTGTCAGGCATGCCTGGTGAGTGAAATGAAAAGCCAGGTGGTTGACTCAATGGAGCGGGTGTGTTCCCCACAGGTGTGAAGATAGAAAAGGATTTCTGGACCTCATGTGCCCCTGTGAAATAGGCTTGACAAAAAACTTCAGTCTTAACTGTGCCCCCAAGATGTCACCCAAGATCTCTATGGTCTGGCCTAAGATTTCTCAAGATTTGCCACTGGTTCGAGTGAGCTATTTCCAAATGCAATCCAGGCTGCCTTTCAAGGGAGCACGGGTGTTCCCTGTGGTCACTCATCTGTTGGAAAGGCCTTGTGGGCCATTTTGACTACCAGGAAACAGGCACAGCCTCATAAGGAGTTCTAGCACTTGAATACTTGCACAGAAGGTGCCAGAGATCTCATGATATTTGACCCTAGATCACAGGAGGTTTGTCAGAATGGAAACCAGGCTGTGTTTCAGGGGATCAGGGGTACTCCCATCATTCCTGAATCCGCGGAACAGCAATTTCAGGACTTTTTCATCTCCAAGAACAAGGCTCACCAGGAAATTCCAGCACTTGCCAGGTGCCCAACAGACACAAGGAGGCAGTGATAGTGTGAGTTTTGTCCAACATCTTGCAACATTTGCCCCTGGGTTACACGAAGTGTGAAAAAATGAAAGCCAGGCTGTATTTCAGGGAAGCAAGGGTATTCCTGACAATCCAGAATCAGCGAAAAGGAATTCAGGGTCTCTATTGCCTCCAGGAATGAGCCTCCGCATGGCGGTTCTGGGTCTTCCCAGATACCCGCCAGTTGGCTCCCTAGATCTTGAAAGATTTGGAATAAAACCTCGCAAAATTTGACCCTGGGTAGGCAAGCTTCTTCCAACAGGAATCCTGGCTGCCTTTCAGGGGAGCACGGGTATCCCCCATGGTACCTCATTTGCTGAAAATGCCTTGCAGGCCATTTTCACCTACAGAAAACATGATCAGCTAGCGAGTTCCAGTGCTTGCTGGGTATCTGCCAGAGGGAACTGGAGATCTGCCAAGATTTGCCCCTGGATCCTGGGAGATGTGCCCAAATGGAAGCCAGGCTGCCTTTCAAGAACGCAGTAGTCACGATCTTCCTGAAAGACTGGAAAAGTAATTCAGGACCAGGAACCTCGGCTACAGCTCTTCTGCTGTGGCCTGGTGTCCCCTTGGCGCCCTAAATCTCGCGAGATGTGGACTGGGGTCTCACAAGATTTACCACAGGGTCACAGAGAGGTTTGTCAAAATGGGAGCCAGGCTGAGTTTCGTGGGAGCAGGGACTTCCCAAACCATCTCAAATCTGCAGAAAAAATGCTGCAAAGGGCAATCTTGCCTCCGGGAAGGAGGCTCTGCTAGGGAGTTCTGGCTCCTGCTGAGTGCACGCTACATGTTGGCCAAGGTCTCTCAAGATGTGGCTCAAGATCCCGTGTGTTTGACCCCTGGCACGTGATTTGTGCATGGAAATGGAAGTTAGGCTGGCGTTTCAGGAAAGCAGCCATGTTTCCGACGGTCCCACTTCGCGGAAAATGAATTCCGGGCCTTTTTCACCTCCAGGCAAGAGCCTCGGCTAGGGAATTCCGGTTCTTGGTGGGGGCCTGCTCGATGGGTGCCAGAGATGTCAGGATATTTGGCCTGACAAATAGCTATATTTAGCCCTGGGTCCCGCGTGCACCATGGAGGTTTGTCAAAACAGAAGGCAGGCTGTGTTTAGGTGGGGAGCAGGACTATTTTCTTCCTTAAGAAAAAATATAGAAACCTCTTGGGTTTGGCTGTTTTGCCTTCCTTTCCCATCAGTATACAGAAGTAGCAGTGATTCAGAGGTGCATGCCAGTTCTCCCAGGTAATGATCAAGTATTTGGGACAGGGCCCCGATACATTAGTCTCTAAAAAGGTCTTTCTGCTCTAAAAATGTCCTGGGGCATATGTAACAAGCACAAGCCTTATGCTCCTCAGCCTGAAGGCATCTCAGTCAGCCAGGAAGGGAGGCAAGCTTGCTACACATCACTCCTTACACCATCTGGGAAAGCACAATGTGGTCAGGAACCAGAGGGACATTGTTTTTTGGGTGTGGTTATCACAAACTGGTTGCTCTAACTAGCAAAAAAACAGAGGGAGAACTAGTCAGCAATCCCTAGGTGTTGGCTATGTGAGTGACAACTGCATTACCTGTGAATGTGAATGAACATAGAAAAACAACAAGGCAATGGGAATGGCTCAAGGAAAGCCAAAGTTATACATTTCAAATGGGAATGGTATAATCCAGTAAATGAGGTCTGTAATGTCATTTCCCCTTACCCCAGAAATGTCATCTCCTGCTCATAACCTCTGGCTGATTCTACACACAGACATTCTCTGCTGGGTAACTTCAAATGCCCTAGCTCTCAGATGTCAACATAGTTTTGCAGCCAAGTAACAAACAGGAAGTCCTGTGGCCCATACCATCCCATAGTTCAAAGGACTTGCCCCTTTACCAAGTTTAACAGAGAATGTTGTTCTAAGACCCTGGCTCTGAAAGGGCCCAAAGGAGAACCACCTATAAAAAAAGACAAAGGGGATGCAATTTGATACATGGAGGGTCAAATATCTTCATGAGATAAGAATAGGATAATGCTGAGAATGAAGTGAGTAGTACAGTCAGAAGCCCAGTTAGCTTAAGACCATTATTCTTCCTTTACAAACAGTGGGAAAGCTTCTGACATTGACTTTTCACCCTACCTTTCCTTCAGTGGATAGAGGTAGCAGTGATAGAAGGGTAGCAGGTTGTTTCTCCCACCTGATGAAGTTTTTAGAAACAGTCTTTGGTGCCATATTCCTTTAAAAAAGATCTTTTTGTTCTAAATAGATTGTGGAGCATAGTGGGCATGTGCCAACACCCTGTTCTTCAGAATGAAATCATTTCAATCAGCCATAAAAGAAAGGCAAGCTGGTTCACTTTACTGAACTTACATCAGCTATCAAAACCAAGCATCCAAGGACAAGAGGACCATCTTTCCTTTGGTATATCAAACACTAGTTGCTCTCACTTTGCACAGAACCACAATGGGAATTTTCCATCAATATCTGGGTGTTGTCTGTGTGAGTGACCGCCCATTACTATTAACATGACCCAAGATCTAATTAAAAATACATCAAGGTATTGGAAATGGATAAAAGGATTGCTAAAGTTCTACACTTTAAATTGGATTTGAATAAATTTGGGAATGACATGTACAGTTTTGTTTATCCTTGACCAAGAAATTTGGCCAGATCTTTCTCAAAACCTTTCTCTGAGCCTACACAGAAATATTATCTGCTGGGCACCTTCAGGTGTCCTGGGCCTCCTGATGTCAACATAGATCTGAAGCAAAATTATGGGTGGCTTTGTGAGCCAAATACCCCCACAGTCACAAAGATTCAGCCAGACTCCCCAGTTTAAAGCAGAGATGATTGCTTTGAGGCACTTGTTCTAAGAGGTCCCCTTGAAGAACCTAGTTTGTAAAAAGAGCAAAAGGATGGAAATGATACAGGGTGGGCAATATTATTTATCAGAGATGAGAATGGAATAATGTGTGTGGTTTACATGTGTTTTATACATGTGCTTCATGTATGGTACATGTGTGTTATTTGGTGTAGGTGTGGGGGTATCTGAGTAAATGTGGGGTGTATGTGTGGTATCCATTGTATGTGATGTGTGTGTGTGTTGTGTTTGTATTGTCTATTGTATCTGTGATCTGTGTTGTGTGCATGTGTTTATTTTATGTGTGATGTGTGTGTGGTGTATGTTTAGTGAGTTTTTGTGGTATGTGTGTGTGTCATATATGTATTGTGTTTGTGATGTATGTGTAGTAAATGTGTCACGTATTTATGGTGTGAACGTGGTGTGCTTATGGTGTATGAGTGGATTGTGTTGTTTTTGTGTGAGTGTATGTAGTGCTTGTTTTGTATACTGAAGTATGTGTGGTGTGCATTGTGTGTTTTGTTGTCTGTGTGTTGTGTGTTGTGTGATGCATGTGTGTTGTATGTGAGGTGTATGTGTGATGGAGGTTCCCTGAGTATGGTGACAGTTTGATGTGTGTATGCGGTGTATGTTTGGTTTGTGTGTGGTGTTTGTGCGTTAGCATGGTGTATGTGTGAATGTGTAGTATATGTGTAGCATATTTGTTTCTGTCATTTACGTGGTATTTATGTTGTATGTTTGCTGTCACAGTAATAAATATGTTGAGTGTGTTGAGTGTGTGTGGTTTATTTGTGGTTTGTGTGTTCAGTATATGTGTGTGTAGGGTGATGCATGTGCATTGGTAGTGTTTCTGTGAGTGTGTGATATAAGTGTAGTGTTTGTTTGCAATGTATGTGTGGTGTGTGTATAATGTTTATGGTGTGCCTGTTTGTGTTTGGTATCTGCTGCATGTGTGATGCCTGTGTGATTTATGTGTGTGTATCTTATATGTGTTGTCTGTGTAGTGTATGTGTGATGTATTTGTGTTGTGTTTGTGATGTGTATGTGTTTGTAGTATATGTTTTTTGTGTGTGCATTATGTGTGAGTTTTTTAAGTGTTGTATGTGTGAGGTATGTGTGGTAAATGTAATTATCATCTTTGGTATGAATGTGGTGTATGTGTGTGAGGTACATTACATGGGTGTGTGATGTGTGTGTGCTGTGGGTGGTATTTTTATGCTGTATGATAATGGGCATGTGGTATACATTGTGTGTATATTATATGTGGAGTGTGTATGGCGTATGTTTTCTATGTTCTGTATTTCTGCTACACATGTGTGGTGAGTGGTGTGTATATGTGGTGATTGTGTGGAGTATGTGTGTTATGTGTGTGCCCTGCAGTTGTGGTGTGCATATTGTATGTGTGCTGTGGCAGTTATAGGTGTAATGTGTGAGTGTGGCATATATATGTGTGTTTTGTTTATGAATTGTGTATATGGTGTATGTCTAGTATGAGGGTGATATATGTGTGGTGTGTATGTGGCATATGTGTTTGTCGCATTGGGGTGTTTATGTGATGTATTTCTGTTATGTATGTGGTATATGTGTTGTTTGTTTGGTGAAAGTGTGTGTATTTGTTGCTGGTGTGTGAGGTAAGTGTGATAGGTGTCTCATGTATTTGTGGTCTATGTGTAATATGTGTGTGGCATATACATGTGTAAGTGTGTTGTAGGCATGTTGTCTGGTGTATGTGTGGTTTTTATGTGGAATATGTGTGTTGTATGTATGGTTTAAGTGAAGGGGGTGTTGTGTTCATGGTGTATGTTTGGTGTGTATGTGTAGTGTATATGTGTGAGATGTATTTGTGTGTTGTGTTTCAGTTGATTGGTGTGTGTGCAATGTTTTGTGGTATAAGTGTGTTCTGTGTGTTTTATGTATGGTGTGAATGTTTTATGTATGTAGTGTATATGGGTTGTATTTGTTATGTGTAATGAATGTGTAGTATATACAATGTGTGTGTGGCATATATGTGGTGTGTGGGATATATGTGTTGTGTGGGATATATGTGTTGTGACTGCTGTATTTGTGTGGTGTGTATTTTGTATATGTGTACTATATGTGTAGTATATGTGTATTTTGTGGTGTATGTGTGTGGGTGGTGAATGTGTGAATGTGTGGTTTATGCATGGTGTCCATGTTTGCTCTATGCAGTGTGTGGGTTGTGTGTGTGTCCATTGCATGTGTGTTGTGTTTGGTGTATATCTGTATATCTGTGTTGTATTTGTGTTGTGTGATTGGTGTATGTGTAATGTGCATTTGTATGTTGTATATGGGTTAGTGTATATTGTATTGAATGTTTATTGTGTGTATGTGTATTGCAGAAATTGTTTTGTGTATTTTAAGAGTAGTAGGTATCTGTTCTATGTGTGCTATAATGTGTATTCTGTGTTTGTGTATGGCATATTTGTGTGCAAGTTTGGTGCATGCATGGTATGTGCATTATTTGTAGGCTATGTGTGTGGTGTATTGTGGTATGTATTTTTGTGGTATATGTGTGCTGAGTATGGTGTATGTGTGGGGTGGTTTTGTGAGGTATATGTGTTGTGTTTGGGTGATGTATGTGAGGGGGTGTGATATTGTATGTGTGGTGTGTATGAGGTGTATATGTGGAATGCTTTTGTATATGTTTAAAGTGTGTGTGTTATATGTGTGGTGGGTTTTTATTTTGTAGTGTGGTGTCTTTTTGTATTGAGTATGTTTGGGGGTGTGTGTTGTATGTATTTTTGTGTGGTATATGTGTTGTATATGTGGTGTGTGTGTGTGGTTTATGTGGTTTCAGTTTGTCTTGCGTATGTGTTATATATTTCATGCACGTGTTGTGTTTCTGGTGTATGTGTAGAAAATGTGACACATATGTGTTGTGTGAATGTGGTGTATGTGTCATATACTGATGTGTGTGGGTTCTTTGTGCAGTGATTGTGTTGTGTATTGTAGTTCGTGTGTTGTGTGTTGTGTGGAGGATAAGTAGGTAGGGCTGGAACATTCCTGGATTGGGGAAACCTGGGAAAATGTGGGAAAACCTCGGGTCTCACAAAGTCCCCCTTGATGTCACCATGTAAACATTCAAGATGCCTCCCTAATAATTCCAGTCTGTCTGCATCTTAGATGTTGTGGGCATAACACCAGATCACAGAAAGAGGGACTAATGGACCAGACCAGCCCATTATTCACACTAAATTAGAGGTGCAAGAAGCAGGGGAGATGGATATGTGCAGAAAAGCAAAGTGCAGAGGAACCAGTCCTTCTGAACACTCAGACAGTCTCCCTGGGATGTTTGTCAGGCTTTGGATACTTAAGGGAAGTCTGTGTCCTATTCCCCCCAAAAAATAGCCACTTCTTTCCTGTTGCCAGGTCTCAGGTGACCTAGGGACAAATCTCAGGAGATCTAAAGCTAAATCTCATGGGAACATGGCAAGAGGAGCAAATTACTAGCTTAGTCTCCTTTGTGCTGGTTAAGTAGGAAGGCCTGGGACATTATTGTATTGGGGACACCTGGGAACACCTAATGTCCCACAAATGCTCCCTGACACCACCACACCAGCACAAAGACACAAAGTATCTCACACATATTTCCTGCCTCTCTCAGCATCCTGGGTAGAGTAACAAGAGACTACTGAAATAAGGATTAATGGTTTGGGTGGCCGGTTATTCACCCTAAAGTTGACAGTAACAGTAGGGGAAGGGTGTGGGGAGAAACAAGTGCACAGAGGCGGGCTCCTTTAAACACACAGGCAGTCTTTTTTTTTTGTTCCATGCTTTGGAATCTTCAGAGCAACATGAGTCTGTCCTTCCCCCAAAGAAAGCTCCAACTTCTTCCCTGAGACCTGATCTCACATGATGAATGGCCCAATCTCATGAGATCTACAGCAAAATCTTGCAGTCTCAAGCCAAAGTTCATGGAAACTCAGCACTAGGAGAAACTCCTTAGCTTACCACCTTTTGTGCATGATAAGTAGGTAGGGCTCGGACATTCCTGTTACTCATGCTAAAGTAGAGGTGATAGCAACAGGAGATCAGGGGGTGGGAGACGCAAAGTGCACAGGAACTGGCTCCACTGAACACACAGGCAGGCTGCCATTTTTCCTTCCAGGCTTAGGAAACTTCAAGACAGTCTCTGTCCTGCCCTTAAGGAAAACAGCCACCTATTTTCTGTTGACAGATCTCACATGATCTAGGTGCAAGTCATGTGAGATCAAAGGACAAATATTGCAAGATCTCAGACCAAACACTGCAGAAAGGATGCTAGATCCTAGATGTGTTTTGGTCTGGTTGTTGAAAGAAGCTTGATAGATTAGAGAAAAAAAGGGAAAGATAAGAAAAGAAGAAAAAATAGGGAAAAAAGGAAACCATTGGAAAATTTGAAAAATGAATGCAAAATAGAATAAAATGAAATGATAAAGTAAAATATAATTTTAAAAATTTACAAAAAATAAAAATAAAAATTTATAAAAAAGTAAAAATTATAGTAGAAAAACTTAAAGAAAAATCTTTTTAATAAAAATGGAAAATAAAAGTAAATTTTTTCTCTTTCTGTATTCAAGAAAAAGAAAAAAATTGAATAAATGGACCAGCAAACAGAATGAAATACGACTGATATTACATTTGGTTTCCTGTAGAAGTCAAACTATGAAGCACTTTATAGTCTGTACACCAAGCAGATGGAGAGACTTGTGATGTTCATCAAGAGTGCAGTTGGCCCAGTTGGGTGCAGCTTAGTATAATAGCAATCAGACAACACAAGGTAATGCTGGCTTCATAGAAAGAGTTTGGAAGTTTTCCTTCCATTACCTTGATTTCAAAACCAAAGACCCTAATAAAAAGGAGAGCTATAGACCAATATCCCTGATGAACATGGATGCGAAAATCCTCAACAAGATATTAGCCAAACGGATCCAACAATACGTTAAAAAAATTATTCACCCCAACCAACTAGTATTTATACTTGGGATGCAGGGCTGGTTCAATATCTGCGAAACAATGTGGTACATCACATCAATAAAAGAAAGGACAAGAACCACATGATCCTCTCAATAGATGCAGAGAAATCATTTGATGAAATACAGCATCCTTTCTTGATAAAAACCCTCAAGAAAGTAGGGATAGAAGGATCATACCTCGAAATCATAAAACCCGTATATGAAAGACCCAAATCTAATATCATCCTCAATGGGGAAAAACTGAGAGCTTTCCCCCTAAGGTCAGGAACAAGACAGAGATGTCCACTCTCTCCACTGTTCTACATAGTATTGGAAGTCTTAGCAGCTCTGTTTTCCACTAGATGGTACTGCTTAGCTTACTGGGGTGGATAGTTGTGGCACTTGCAGGTGTTTTTGTGCATGTATGGGAGGGGTGAAAATGGCATCACCCAGCTACCCAGTCTCTGGTATTGGAACTCTGTGCTCTCCCCGACCAGCAATGAAGCACACCTCCTTTGACTCCAGCTTCCATCCACTCCCTGCTTTTACACTGTCCATGACCAAGCCATCAGGGTGCCAGATGGCACCTCCCTCCTGAGTTTTATCTCAGATGTGTCTGTGTTTCCCAACCCCTTACTTCTGAGGGGGGACCCACTCAGAACTTCTGGGGGAGGGTCTCACTGAGCAATGGCCGGGTGCCTGCCCACCCCCAGGAACATTTGTAGGACTGTGCTGCTGCTGATGCCCAGAGATTGTGGCTAGGTGCCAGCCCACCCCAGAAGTTCACGCAGTCATGTAGCAGCAGGATTTCAGGGTTTATGGAAAATCACAACACGCATCTGTCTCCAGGCTTCCCCCTTAATGTCTTTGTTCCAGCACCAGTGAATGTGGTTTTCTCCAGGGTCCACTGGGACCTTTGCCTGTGGGGCGGCCGCACATCTTCTATCAAATGTCCTTCCAGCAGGGGAACCACCTCTCCCCATTTGGCCCAAAGACCCCTTGGACATCGCTGTTTGCTCCGGGTTTCGCCTTTCCCACCAGAGTACCACCAGGTATCAGTCTGTGGAGTTTCAGACTCTGCACCCCCCCCCCCCAGTTTATAGAGTCTTAATGGAGTTTAAACCCTCTCCTTTTCTCCTTTATCCCTTTTTTGTTCAGTTCCTGCAGCTGTTTCCACTTTTCCACTTTCTTTTCAGCTGCTTAAGGGGGGGGAGGTGCTTTTCCCATACTCTCCCCCATCTCAGTCCTCTCTCAGCAAGCAAAAACAGCTCCCTGCCCCCCGCAGCTTCTCTCTCTCCCAGTTCACCTCTCCATGCCATATATCTGCTGAGTTCTGTAGTTCAGGTTGTGCATATTGTGTTAATCCTCAAATCAGTTTTCTAGGGGTGCAGGATGGTTTAGTGTTGATCTGACTGCATTTCAGGGATGAGAGATACAAAAAAAACAAACAAAACTTCCATACTGTTCTGCCATCTTGGCCCCTCCAGCCCATTCATTTTCTATTTATTTGGTACATGTTTACAGTACTGCACCTGGAATACTGAAGGGCAGGAAGTATGAGCAAGGCACTTCATGTGTTAGTGCTGTTGCCATCTGCATGTGTTTGTGGGAACCTGGTTGTTACCAGGAGTCCTCAGTCCAGAAATGTACCAGCACCCCATATTTACCCTACACAAATGAGGGTAGGCTAGGGAGTTCCCATTCCTGCTGGGTTCCCAGGATATGTGTCCTGAGATCTCATGCACTTTGGACTTAAGTCTCATGAGATTTTCCCCTAGATCATGCTAGATTTTTCAACAGGGAAGTCTGCCATGTTTTAGAGGAGCAGGACACAGACTGCACTGAAATGTCCCAAGTCTGGGAAAGCTCACCACAGGGGGTCTGTTTGGGTGTTCACAGGAACCACTTCTCATGAACCACATTGTTTCTCCCTACCACTTCTGCCCTCTGGTTTCTATCATCTGTAGTTTAGCATGAAAAACACATTACAGCTCATTTCTTCCTATTTCATTGGTACTTTAGCTCTACTGCACCTAGAAAGCCAAGAGGCAGGAAGTATAGCTAAGTACCCTGTGTGTTAGTGCTGGTGGCCTCTATGGGCTTTTGATTGACCCAGGTTGTACCCAGTAGTCTGCAGTCCAGGAATGATCCAGCCCCACCAATTCACCTTTCACAAAATAAGCTAGGTTAGGGAGTTCCTGTTCCTGCCCAGTACCCTCAAGATTTTCCCTGATATCTCATGAGATTCAGCCTTAGATCTATGATAATTGCCCTTAGATCATGCAAGATTTGTCACCATGAAGTGTGACTACATTTTACTGGGGGCATGACAGACATGGACTGTGATGAAATGTCCCAAACCTGGGAAAGCTCTCAGAGAGTCTCTGTGTTTATAGGAGCCAGTTCCTGTGCATGTTGTTTCTCCCTAACATCATTACCTCTGTTTTTCATAACTTATAGTTTAGGGTGAAAAACTGATGGTCTGGCCAATTCCTTTGTATTTCATTGGTACATGTTTATCATACTGCACCTGGAATGCAGAGAGGCAGTAAATATGTACAAGGAACCCCATGTGTTAGTGCTGGTGTCATCTCTGGGCATTTGTGGGAACCTGGCTGTTTCAAACAGTCCCCAGTTCAGAAATGTCCTAGCCCTGCCGATTTACCCTGCACAAAAGAGGCTAAGCTAGGGAGTTCCCACTCCTGTCTAGATCCTGTGAGATTTGTCTCAAGATTCATGAGTTTGGGCTTTAGAGCTTGAAGATTTGCCCCTAAATTATTCCAGATTTGTCAACAAGGACTGGCTGCACTTTGGGTGGACAGGATAGACAGAGTGCCCTGAAATGTCCAAAGCCTGGGAAAGCTCTTGGGGAGTCTGTGTGTTCACAGGCACCGGGTCCTGGGCACATTGTTTCTTCCTACCTCTCTAGCCCCCCGGTTTCTATTACCTGTAGTTTAGATTGAACAATAGATGGTCTGATATATTTGTTCCTCTTTCATTGTTATGTGTTTAGCCCTACTGAACCAGGAAAGCTGAGAGGCTGGAAGGATGAGTGAAGCACCTTGTGTAGAAATGTTGGTGGCATATGTGAGATTTTGTGTGACTCTGATTTTCCCAGCAGTCCACAATCCAGGAATGTCCCAAACCTGCCAATTTACCCCACAGGAATGAGGCTAAGCTGGGGAGTTCCTGCCCCCGCCAAGTTTATGCAGAATTTGGTCTGAGGTCTTGTGAGTTTTGGCCTTACATCTCCAAAGATTTGCCCCTAAATCATGATAATTTGTCAACAGGGAAGACTGGCTGCACTTTTGGAGGGCAAGACATATACAGCCTGTGCTACAATGTCCAAATACTTAGAGCTCTCAAGGAGACAGTTTGTGTGTTTACAGAAGCTGGTTCCTGTGCATCTTACTTCTGCCTATACCTTCTGCTTTCCTGTATCATTCATATGTTAGCCTGACTAATGGGCCATCTAATCCATGCATTCCTATTTCATCAGTCTGTTGTTAGCATTATCTCTCCTAGAATACTCAGAGGCAGGAAGTATGAGCAAGGCACCCCATATATTTTTTCTGTTACCATCTGCGTGTGTTTGTGGGATGCCAGGTGTTCCCAGCAGTTCCCAATCCAGAAACATCCCAGCCCTATTTACCTTATACAACTGAGGCTAGGCTAGTGAGTTTCCTTTCCTTATGAGTCCCTGAAATATGTGGCATGAGCTATCACAAGATTTGGACTTACATCTCATGACATTTTGCCTTAGATATTGCAAGATTTGCTGTTAGATAATGCAAGATTTGTAACAGTGAAGTGTGGCTGCCTTTTAGGGGCAAGACAGATACAGAATGTGCTAAAATGTCCAAAACCTGGGAAAATTCTCATGGAGCCTGTGTGTTCACAGGAGGCAATTATTTTACATGTTGTTTCACCCTACCCCTCCTGACCTCTGGTTACTATCACCTGTAGTTTATGTAAAAACAAAAACAAACAAAAAATGGGTGGTCTGGCCCATTCATTCCTATTTTATTGGTACATGTTTAACTACTCTACCAGGAATGCCAAGAAGCAGGAAGTATGAGAGAGGCACCTCATGGGTTAGTGCTGGTAACATCCATAGTTTTTTTGGATCCAGATGTTCACAACAGTCACCAATAAAGGAATGTCTCCACCCTGCCAATTTACACTGCACTAATGGGATCTAAGTCCAAATCTCGTGAGATGGTGAGATCTCAGGCCAAATCCCATGGGAATTTGGCAAGAGCAGGAAATACTCCTTAGCTCAGCTTCATTCCTACAGGTTAAATTGTAAACGCTGTGACATTCCTAGATTAGGGACTGCTGGATACAATTGTGGTCAAAGGCCAACAGATGCCACTAGCACTAACAAAGTGCCTCATTCATGTTTCCTGCCATTTGGCGTTCTAAATGTAGTAGGGCTAAGCATGACTAAACATGGAATAGGAATGAATGGACCTGAATACATATTTTCCCTGATAAAGTACAGATGATAAAACCAGAGGGCAGGAGGGGTAGAGGGAAACAACATACATTGGAACTGGGTCCTGTGAACACAAAAATAGACTCCCTGAGTGCTCTCCCAGGCTTTGGACATTTCAATGCATCTTTGTCCTGTCCGGTCTATCATAAAATACAGCCACACTTCCCTTTTCATTAATCTGATCTAGAGGCAAATCCTCCCAATATCTAAGGTCAAAGAAAGAGATACCTAAGTCTAAATATTGAGAGAATTGGCAAGAATGGGAATTCCCTAGACTAGCCTCATTCTTGCAATAAAATAAGCAAGGCTGGGACACTCTTGCATTGGAGATGGCTGGGAACACATCCAACCTGCTGAAATGCAGCCAGGCTTTCCTCTTGGCAAGTCTCCCCAGGTCTGAGTCCAAATCTCACAAGATCTAAGTCCAAATCTCGACAGATTTCAGATGATATAATGAGGGCACTTGGGAGGAGTGGGAACTCCCTAGACTATCCTTGTTCATGCAAGATAGATAGGCAAGGGTGGCCATTTCCAGGTTGGGGACTGCTGGGAACACACCAGCCTCCCTGAAACACAGCTAGTCTTCCCTTTCAGCAAACCTCCCATAATGTAGGGGAAAATCTCATGAGATCTAAGGCCCAATCTCAGGAGATCTTGGGCGACATATGGTGGGAACTCATAAGGAGCAGGAAATACCTGGTCTAGTCTCATTTCTGCTAAGGGATATAGACAAGGATGGCTATTTCTGGACTGGGGACTCCTGGGAACACACACCCCCTTAAATGCAGCCAGGCTTCCCTTTTGGCAAATCTCATGTGATCTAGGGGAAAATATCATGAGATATAAGGTCAAATCTTTCAAGAGCCCAGGTGACATAAGAGGAAAACTCAGCAGGAGTAGGAACTCTCTAGGCTAGAGACTTTCATGCAGGGGAAATATTCGTGGATGACTATTTCCAGATTAGGCAGAGCCTGGAGCACCTGGGGTCCCATGAGGCTCATGGACAGCAACAGCACAAATATCAGAGGGGACGTGCTCATACTCTCTCAGCAGTTTTGGTGCAGTGGACTCAACACTGACCAATAAAATAGGAACAAACAGGCCACATGGCTCATTATTCATGCTAAACTAGAGGTGATAGAAACAGGAAGGTGGCAGCTATAGGAAAAAGCATCATGCACTGGAATCAGTTCTAGTCTCAAGAGACTTGGACTTAGATCTCGCAAAATTTGCATCCAGATCATGTGAGATTTGCCAAAAGGGAAGCCTGACTGTGTTTCATGGAGGTAGGTGTGTTCCCATCAGTTCCCAATCAGCAAAAGGCAATCCTTCCTATTTCCACTGCAGAAGTGAGGCTATACTAGGTATTTCCCACTCCTGATGAGATCCCCCAAAATCTTGTGAGATTTGGACTTAGATCTTGAGATATTTAGCCCTAGATCTCATAAGGTTTGACCCAACATCATCAAAGATTTGCTAAAAGGGAAGCCTGGCTGCATTAAGGGGGGGGGGAGTGTGTTCCCAGCAGTCCTCAATCCAGAAATGACCATCCTTGTCTATTACACTGCATGAATGGGTTAGACTAGGTATTTTCCACTCATGAAGAGTCCCCATGATATGTCTGCTGAGATTTTGTGAGATTTGGACATAGATCTTGTGAGATTTACCCCTACAACCATGTGATATTTGCCATCTGGGGTATCTGGCTTTGTTTCAGTGGGGCAGTGCAGACCCAGACTGCACTGAAATATCTGAAGCCTGGAAGCTCTCAGGGAGTCTGTGTGTTAACAAGAGATGGTTCCAGGATGCAGTGCTGCTCCCTATGCTTCCCACCTTCCTATTTATATCTCCTCCAGTTTAGCATGAATAATGGGACATATAACCCATTTGCTCCTATTTCACTGTTCCATGTTTATTTCTTCTGTACCAATGAGGCTGAGAGAGGCAGGACATATAAGCGTGACACCACCAGTATATGACCTGTGTCCATCTGTGATCTTTCCTGGGACCCCAGGTGTTCCAGTTAGTCCACAATGTGGAAATTTCCATCCCTGAATATTTTCCCTACATGAATGAGGGTAGGCTAGAGGGTTCATGCTCCTGCCGAGTTCTCATGATATATTGCCCTAGAGCTCCTGAGAGTTGGACTAAGATCACAAGAGATTTGGTCTTAGATCTCATGAAATTTGCCCCAAATAATGCAAGATTTGCCAAAATGGAAGCCTTGCTGTGTTTCAGGGGGCAGGTGTTTTTCTAGCAGTCCCCAATCCTGAAATGGCCATCACTTCCTATTTCCCCTGCAATGAAGAGTCTATACTAGGTACCTTGCATTCCTGATGTGTTCCTGTGTATGTCCTCTGAGATCTCCCAAGATTTGGATTTAGGTACCATGAGATTTGGCCTCAGATCTCTTGAGACTTGCCCCTAGATCATGAAAGATTTACCAAAAAGTAGCCCTGGATGCATTTCAGGGAGGCAGGAGTGTTCCCAGAAGTCCCAAATCTGGATGGCCATCTTTGCCTTTTTCCCTTGTACAGAGGAGGCTACATTAGGTATTTCCTACTCCTTACGAGTTCCATCAATATGTCGCCCAAGATCTCGTGAGATTTGGCCTTAGATCTCATGAAATTTCCCCCCACATCACGTGAGATTTGCCAACTGGGATATCTGGTTATGTTTCAGTGGGGCCAGGCAGATGCAGACTGTGTTGGCATGTCCAAAGCGTGGAAGATCTTAGGGAGTGTGTTTGTATATTAAGAAGAGCTGGTTCCAGAATGTGGTGCTTCTTCCTACAGTTCCCACCATCCTGTTTCTATCATCTCTAGTTTAGCATGAATAATGGACCACCCAGACCATTTGTTCCTATTTCATTGGTCCATGTTTGCTTTAGTGCACTGAGAAGTCTAAGGGGCACCTGGGTGGCTCAGTCGGTTGAGCATCCAATTTTGTCTCAGGTCATGATCTCACAGTTTGTGAGTTCAAGCCCTGTATTGGGCTCTGTGATGACAGCTTGGAGCCTGGAATCTGCTTCAGATTCTGTGTCTCCCTCTCTCCCTGCCCCTCCCCTGCTCTCTCTCTCTCTCTCTCAAAACTAAACATTAAAAAATAAGTCAGAGGGGCGCCTGGGTGGCGCAGTCGGTTAAGCCTCCGACTTCAGCCAGGTCACGATCTCGCGGTCCGTGAGTTCGAGCCCCGCGTCAGGCTCTGGGCCGATGGCTCGGAGCCTGGAGCCTGTTTCCGATTCTGTGTCTCCCTCTCTCTCTGCCCCTCCCCCGTTCATGCTCTGTCTCTCTCTGTCTCAAAAAAAAAAAAAAAACGTTGAAAAAAAAAATAAGTCAGAGAGGCAGGAAATATGACCATGGAACCTGTGGTATTTGTGCTGTTGCCATCTTTCAGTGTCTGTGGGACCCACATGTTCCAGGCAGTCTCCAATCCGTAAATGGCCATCCCTGTATATTTGCCCTGCATGAATAATTCTAGGCTAGGTAGTTTCCTTGCATGAACTGTGCTAGGCCAGGGAGTTCCTGCCCTTGCCTATTTCCCACAATATGTTGCCAGAGATCTGTTGAGATTTGGCCTTAGATCTCATGAGATTTGCCAACAGAGAAGCCAAGGTGCCTTTCAGGGGGTGGCTGTGTTCCCAGCAGTTCCCAATCCATAAATGGCAATCTCTGCTTATTTCTCCTGCAATAACAAGGCTAACCAGGAAGTTTCTGCTACCATCCTGTTCCTGTAACATGTCACCTGTGATATCCTGAGATTTGGAGTTTGAGCTCTTAAGATTTGTCCCTTGATCTCAAAGAATTAGCCAAGAAGGAAGCTTTTCTGTTTCTTGAGGTGGTGTGCTCCCAGTCATCCCTAATCTGGAAATGGCCATCCCTGCCTGTTTCCAGGACATGGAAGGTTCCTGCTAGGGAACCTGCTCTTGCTAGTTTCCCCTGATATATCACCCAATATTGTACGAATTTTTACTGAGATCTCACAAAATTTGCCACTAGACCATGCCATATTTGCCAAAAGAGAAGTCTGGCTGCATTTTGGAGGGGCAGGTGTATTCATAGAAATCCCCAATCTGGAAATGGCCATCGTTCCTTCTTTCCTGTGCATAAATGAGACTAGGCTAGGGAATTCTCACACCTGCCCACTTCCCGAGATATGCCGCCTGAGATCTTGTGGTATTTGGACCTAGATCTCTCTAGATCTGCCAACAAGGAAGCCTGGTTGCATAAAAGTGTCAGATGTGTTCCCAGCTATTCCCAATCCGCAAATGGCCATCCTTGCCTATTCCCCTGCACGAAGAAGGCTAGGCTAGGGACTTCCCACTCCTGTCAAATTTCCTTGTAATGCTTCCAGAGATCTCGTGAAGTTTGGGCTTAAATCTCACATGATTTCACCTTAGATCTCACAAAAATTTTCCCCTAGATCATGCGAGATTTGCTAAGAGGGAAGACTGGCTGCCTTTCATGGGGTTGGATTGTAGCAGGATTCTCACAGAGTCATGACACCGAGTCATTTCTTTCCAGAATGCAACTTTATTCATGCCAGCACTGCTCATTTGGGTTCATACCCAAAGAACTGAGCCCTGAACACCATGTGGTGTAGTTTTTTATTCCTTTTTTTTTTTTTTACTTCTTTGTCTCCCATATATGGTAACACACAAACATGTAGTCTGATTAAGTAGTCTCATGTTATAAGGTCATGAGGAATGTTGTCGTGTACACGTATAACCAGGTTGCCTTGAGATTTTTTTTTCCTTAGTGAGGGGACCCTACCACATTTCCCCCTCTGATGCTTGTATCTCTCTATTTTGGGTCAAAGAGCATCATCTTGGTTTAGAGGTTTATATTTCTATAACATCATTACATGAGTGGCCATCTTTTTTAAAATCATGGCCTCAGTGAGACTGAAGACAGACTGTACAATCAGGGGAGCTAAGCAAGGTAGGATTAAGCAACCTCCCAGATTTAGGAGGATAATTTTTGTGAGAGTTTTGAATCTCCCAAAAGTTGAAAAACATCCTCTAAATAACTTCCTGGGGTTTCAACCATTCCAGGTCTGGACGGGGACATACATAGTCCTTTTTATTTGATTTGTGATCTCTATGACTTTTTTCTCATTATCTATTTGTAGGCAGCAGTTGCTTAGGTTAAAACTTTTTATAAACTTTTTTCTCAGACACAAGTAGGTAATCTAAGACCGAGTGATTTCGATAGATAGCATTGCGTGTTTTGGTTTGCTGCTTGGCTAGTAAGTTAAGAGCTCCAGCAGATTTATTGGTTATAATTTTTATAACTGCTTGTAGTCTGATTATGTGGGAGCATGTAAATGGGAGTGTAGTAGACCAAGAACCCATCCTCTGCCCAGGTGTCAGCGCCATAATATTGGATAATATGCTCAGGAGACCATTTATCATCTTTTTAATTGCCAATTTGTAAGTCACACCACTTCCTTTGAGTCTCCCTACCCTCATACACTTGAACTCCCAAATGTTTCCCTCTGGCAAGTGGGAGCAGGAAGAAAGATGGATAAATAGTTTCCAGCAAATATGACCCTGACGAGACTGAGGGAAGTACTACATAGGTTGTCCTTCCACATATCTAGTATAGTCCCTCCGGGGTCTGCCATTTGATAGCTGCATTGACATTTTCCCAGGCCTCTCAGAGATGAGACAAGGGTGGGGATCTGGCTCAGGGTGATCTGGGGCCCCCCACCATTGGGTTTTCTGGACAGTTCAGTTATAAAATCTTTGGCCTAGGCATGTTAAGTTTTTAACAGAGACAATGATGAATTTTTCCCCACCAGGCAAGACAGTTTTTCCAAATATTTGAGCTTTTGAGGAGCCAAACCCCAGTAGCAGGACTGGGGTATTTTGTTTTACTATAAGGCCTGTGGGGATCTAATTTTCTAGTCTCTTATGGCCATTGTTTCCCCCATGTTGGTACCAATGAAGCATCCTATTCACAAAAGGAAGGTGAGTGCTAACAGAAACCTCTCACTTCACTTCCAGTTGGCTGGGGTGACCTTGGCCAACCCTATGGCAAAGAGTAGAGCAAGACTCACAATAATAGTGAGAAACAGTGCATCACAGTAAGGAAACAGATGTAGAAAATGAGGACAGTTGTTTTCTCAGACCATCGATTTCTCAAGATTCTGCTGTACATAAATTAGTCAGCTTCCAGAGTGACTAAAGCAGGCCTGCAATTTCCTGGAGGCTCTGGAGTTGCAGATTGCTTTTTCTGTATGGTCAGCTTGCACAGCATTGATGGATCAGGAATTTACTTTCAGTTTCAAGATGCTGGCTTCACTCTGCTGTGATGAATCCAGGGACCCACCTCAGCTACCTTTACTGCATTAACGGTGGACAAAATGACAGTGAACAGGCCCCTCCAGAGGGATTTTAGGTGTTGGACATTTTAGTCCTTTATCTATATCGTATCTCCTGGTTTAAAAAGGTGGGCATCTGTGGTCAGACTCACAGGTAATCACTCCCTCTCCCAGTGGTGTAAGGTGGTTAGGGTAGAGCCGAGGGCCCACATCTGCTGCCTTAGGGTTAGATTGCCTATCTTATTTAGATCCCCACTTATGCTTTTGATAATAGGGAGAGGGTGCCCATAAGGGATTTCATAAAGGGAGAACCCCATCTGCTTTTTTAGCCTTCCACTTGCAGCTGTAGTCTGCCTCCCT
Source organism: Panthera uncia (assembly GCF_023721935.1). Classification (NCBI taxonomy): domain Eukaryota; kingdom Metazoa; phylum Chordata; class Mammalia; order Carnivora; family Felidae; genus Panthera; species Panthera uncia. The sequence goes on from NC_064807.1 coordinate 30,761,838, forward strand.
GAAGGTCCCTTATCTCTCCTTGCCTAATGTTAACTCTTTTCCTATTTATTCCCCCCCCCCCAGAATAGGGCCCCTAAGTGCTGTTAGGGAACAGGCATGATGACCATTCTGGCTTCTTCTAGCTGATAAGGGAGAGTGTAGGGGTACAGCAATTAGAGGCTACCCAAGGGTTGGTCTAGTGGTCCCTGGTATGATTCTACCATGGAAGGCTAGCAGGCATGAGGCAGCATAAACATTAGCAGATACAAAGAGAAAAACACAAAGTAAAGATTATACTGACCAAAAAGATGGTATGTTAAGATAATGTCCCCAGCTTCCAAACCTGTCAAACAATCTAGGAGAGACCCTAACTTTGTACACAACATATTTCAGGGAATCACTCATAACCCAGGTGATGGAGGAGCAGGAGTAGTAAGTATTAATGGTGGCTCTCTTTTCAAGAGTTTGGCCCTAATAATTTAAAAAATGTTTTTAAAGCATCTAATGCTTTTGAAGTGTTATTTAGAGTTTTTCTGAGTATGAGCAGACAGTTTGCTTTATTTTGAGGTGTAAAACTTTTCCAATAACCAGGAGTTCTACTAGAGAAAGAGTCAAGGCAGCCATTTATCAGTATTAATTTGCAAATTTTTAGGTAAGCCAAACCTGGGTATTATTTTATAAAGCAGAACTTTTGTTACTTTTTGTACCTTTTTTGTCTTGCAGGGAAAGACCTTTACCCAATTAGTAAAAGTATCAACTCATACCAACAGATGTTGGAATTCCTTTGACCTTGGTATATGAGTGAACGTAATTGTCAGTTTTTCCTGGATAGCCTCCAGTTTCTTGATTGGGAGAGCAAGTTTGTGGTTGAAAGGATTGTTTCTAAGACATATTTCACAGGCTGATACTGTTGCATCCACACGACTCCTGAAACAGAACGCTATGGACACCAGTGACAGTCACAACAAAATTTATTGCAATGAGAGGCAAGGCCAACCGATCAGGACCGACACTCTTGACCAGAGTGCGGTCTCAAACAGCCGGGTACAGAATTTTTATAGCCGACCACATTGTTTTATCATCACCTGGGGACAGAACAAAGAAATAGTTCCCAGATGGGGGTGGAAACAGTTCAGACGTGCCCTTGCCCCAATCCAATCAAACACTAAACCAGTTGATTTCCCTTAAACTTTTGTTCCCTTGATTGATAGGACAAGGCTATCTCTTAATCTACAGTGTTAAAACAAAGCTGTTATTTCTTAAGGCTACAGGTTAGCCCTACACTACAATTTAACCCTTACAATACTACTTGCTGAACTGTCCTTGACAAATTTTTTTCAGTAAACATCTTTTGGGCCATTTGATAAGTTTTGTCCCTCCCTAAATGAAAGGCCTGATGCTATGTTTTTTTATCTTTTAGCTCTGTGAGCTCAATAATAGTAATTGCCCTGCTCTGTTTATAACCATTCCAAGTGCTGGAGACAGTGTCTATGAATCAGGCCCCAGTTTATTTTCTTGGAAGAGTAGGTGGGATTGAGTCTCCTTTAATAATTGATATAGCAGGCAAATTATTTTCCTGAACCCTGGTATCTACAGCCTACAATATCCAGTAATTCCCAAAACTTATACAATGATTTGTTTTGGAGTTTGTAGTACTATAGTCTCTAATTTAGTTATAATCTCCCTTCCTAGCAAGGGAGTAAAGCTCTCTGGTATTATTAAAAAAGAATGAGAAAAAATTAGTTTTTCCCATTTGTATCCCAGAGGCTGAGAGAAGTTTAGTTATACGTTCATGCTACATTTGGATAGTTAGCCTAGAGTGGAAAGGAGGACAGAAAAGGTAACTCTGGTATCAAGAAGGAAATTAACCAGTTTTCCTTCTATAGTTACCTTCTAGTTACCCAAGGCTCTAGGTTTCTGATAGTTGGTTTAGGGAGCTACCGCAAGGATACCCAGGTCCCATCAGTCCCTTCCAGGGACATTGGTTATCTGAGCCATCACAGAGGTCCCTGAGGGCATTCAGATCGCCAGCGATTGTCTCCACACAAGGGGCATGGCTTATGGGGTTTTCATCTTGGTTGTCCCCTCTGAGGACGTTCTCATTTTTAGTGCTCTGAATGACCATATAAATGGTACTTGGTGCCAGGACCTCGAGAAGTCTGGTCTGACGTAGTACGTAAGGCTACAACTAAGGCCTCAGATTTTTTAAAGCCTCCTTTTGTGTTTGTTTTAGTCTCCTCTTGATCTTGGTTAGAATATACCCAATTGGCAGCTAAGAGCTCCTCCAGAGTCCCTTCCAGATCAACAGCCAGTTTTTGCATTTTTTTCTCAATATCTGGTGCTGATCAAGTGACAAATTTGTCTTTTACAATCATCTCAGCCTCAGGGGTGTTAGGGGAGATATCCATACATTTAATGAGAGGAAGGCCACTGGGGTTTTATTTTGTGTCTATAAGATAGTGGCTAATTTAACGTAATTTAAAGGTTTAACCTTAGACCTCCTGACCATATATAAATTTTTTTTTAAAGATTTTTCTTTACAAACCTTTTACAACTTTGCTTTTAGATTTTTTTCTCCCTTTTTATTTATTTATTTATTTATTTATTTATTTATTTTTTCCAATATATGAAATTTATTGTCAAATTGGTTTCCATACAACACCCAGTGCTCATCCCAAAAGGTGTCCTCCTCAATACCCATCACCCACCCTCCCCTCCTTCCCACCCCCCATCAACCCTCAGTTTGTTCTCAATTTTCAACAGTCTCTTATGCTTTGGCTTTCTCCCACTCTAACCTCTTTTTTTTTTTCCTTCCCCTCCCCCATGGGTTTCTGTTAAGTTTCTCAGGATCCACCTGAGTGAAACCATATGGTATCTGTCTTTCTCTGTATGGCTTATTTCACTTAGCATCACACTCTCCAGTTCCATCCACGTTGCTACAAAAGGCCATATTTCATTCTTTCTCATTGCCACGTAGTATTCCATTGTGTATATAAACCACAATTTCTTTATCCATTCATCAGTTGATGGACATTTAGGCTCTTTCCATAATTTGGCTATTGTTGAGAGTGCTGCTATAAACATTGGGGTACAAGTGCCCCTATGCATCCGTACTCCTGTATCCCTTGGGTAAATTCCTAGCAGTGCTACTGCTGGGTCATAGGGTAGGTCTATTTTTAATTTTCTGAGGAACCTCCACACTGCTTTCCAGAGCGGCTGCACCAATTTGCATTCCCACCAACAGTGCAAGAGGGTTCCCGTTTCTCCACATCCTCTCCAGCATCTATAGGCTCCTGATTTGTTCATTTTGGCCACTCTGACTGGCGTGAGGTGATATCTGAGTGTGGTTTTGATTTGTATTTCCCTGATAAGGAGCGACGTTGAACATCTTTTCATGTGCCTGTTGGCCATCCGGATGTCTTCTTTAGAGAAGTGTCTATTCATGTTTTCTGCCCATTTCTTCACTGGGTTATTTGTTTTTCGGGTGTGGAGTTTGGTGAGCTCTTTATAGATTTTGGATACTAGCCCTTTGTCCGATGTCATTTGCAAATATCTTTTCATATTCCGTTGGTTGCCTTTTCGTTTTGTTGGTTGTTTCCTTTGCTTTGCAGAAGCTTTTTATCTTCATAAGGTCCCAATAATTCATTTTTGCTTTTAATTCCCTTGCCTTTGGGGATGTGTCGAGTAAGAGATTGCTAAGGCTGAGGTCAGAGAGGTCTTTTCCTGCTTTCTCCTCTAGGGTTTTGATGGTTTCCTGTCTCACATTCAGGTCCTTTATCCATTTTGAGTTTATTTTTGTGAATGGTGTGAGAAAGTGGTCTAGTTTCAACCTTCTGCACGTTGCTGTCCAGTTCTCCCAGCACCATTTGTTAAAGAGACTTTTTTCCATTGGATGTTCTTTCCTGCTTTGTCAAAGATGAGTTGGCCATACGTTTGTGGGTCTAGTTCTGGGGTTTCTATTCTATTCCACTGCTCTATGTGTCTGTTTTTATGCCAATACCATGCTGTCTTGATGATTACAGCTTTGTAGTAGAGCTAAAGTCTGGGATTGTGATGCCTCCTGCTTTGGTCTTCTTCAAAATTACCTTGGCTATTCGGGGCCTTTTGTGGTTCCATATGAATTTTAGGATTGCTTGTTCTAGTTTCGAGAAGAATGCTGGTGCAATTTTGATTGGGATTGCATTGAATGTGTAGATAGCTTTGGGTAGTATTGACATTTTGACAATATTTATTCTTCCAATCCATGAGCAGGGAATGTCTTTCCATTTCTTTATATCTTCTTCATTACCTTCATAAGCTTTCTACAGTTTTCAGCATACAGATCTTTTACATCTTTGGTTAGATTTATTGCTAGGTATTTTATGCTTCTTGGTGCAATTGTGAATGGGATCAGTTTCTTTATTTGTCTTTCTGTTGGTTCATTGTTAGTGTATAAGAATGCAACTGATCTCTGTACATTGATTTTGTATCCTGCAACTTGGCTGAATTCATGTATCAGTTCTAGCAGACTTTTGGTGGAGTCTATCGGATTTTCCATGTATAATATCATGTCATCTGCAAAAAGCGAAGCTTGACTTCATCTTTGCCCATTTTGGTGCCTTTGATTTCCTTTTGTTGTCTGATTGCTGATGCTAGAACTTCCAACACTATATTAAACAACAGCGGTGAGAGTGGGCATCCCTGTCGTGTTCCTGATCTCAGGGAAAAAGCTGTCAGTTTTTCCCCGCTGAGGATGATGTTAGCTGTGGGCTTTTCATAAATGGCTTTTATGATCTTTAAGTATGTTCCTTCTATCCCGACTTTCTCAAGGGTTTTTATTAAGAAACAGTGCTGGATTTTGTCAAAGGCCTTTTCTGCATCGATTGACAGGATCATATGGTTCTTCTCTCTTTTTTTTTTTAATTAATGTGATGTATCACGTTGATTGATTTGCGAATGTTGAACCAGCCCTGCATCCCAGGAATGAATCCCACTTGATCATGGTGAATAATTCTTTTTATATGCCATTGAATTCGATTTGCTAGTATCTTATTGAGAATTTTTGCATCCATATTCATCAGGGATATTGGCCTGTAGTTCTCTTTTTTTACTGGGTCTCTGGTTTAGGAATCAAAGTAATACTGGCTTCATAGAATGAGTCTGGAAGTTTTCCTTCCCTTTCTATTTCTTGGAATAGCTTGAGACGGATAGGTATTATCTCTGCTTTAAATGTCTGGTAGAACTCCCCTGGGAAGACATCTGGTCCTGGACTCTTATTTGTTGGGAGATTTTTGATAACCAATTCCATTTCTTCGCTGGTTATGGGTCTGTGCAAGCTTTCTATTTCCTCCTGATTGAGTTTTGGAAGAGTGTGGGTGTTTAGGAATTTGTCCATTTCTTCCAGGTTGTCCAATTTGTTGGCATATACTTTTTCATAGTATTCCCTGATAATTTTTTGTATCTCTGAGGGATTGGTTGTAATAATTCCATTTTCATTCATGATTTTATCTATTTGGGTCATCTCCCTTTTCTTTTTGAGAAGCCTGGCTAGAGGTTTGTCAATTTTATTTTTTCAAAAACCCAACTCTTGGTTTCGTTGATCTGCTCTACAGTTTTTTTAGATTCTATGTTGTTTATTTCTGCTCTGATCTTTATTATTTCTCTTCTTCTGCTGGGTTTAGGCTGCCTTTGCTGTTCTGCTTCTATTTCCTTTAGGTGTGCTGTTACATTTTGTATTTGGGATTTTTCTTGTTTCTTGAGATAGGCCTGGATTGCAATGTATTTTCCTCTCAGGACTGCCTTCACTGCGTCCCAAAGCGTTTGGATTGTTGTATTTTCATTTTCGTTTGTTTCCATATATTTTTTAATTTCTTCTCTAATTGCCTGGTTGACCCACTCATTCTTTATTAGGGTGTTCTTTAACCTCCACGCTTTTGGAGGTTTTCCAGACTTTTTCCTGTGGTTGATTTCAAGCTTCATAGCATTGTGGTCTGAAATATGCATGGTATAATTTCAATTCTTGTAAACTTATGAAGGGCTGTTTTGTGACCCAGTATATGATCTATCTTGGAGAATGTTCTATGTGCACTCGAGAAGAAAGTATATTCTGTTGCTTTGGGATGCAGAGTTCTAAATCTATCTGTCAAGTCCATCTGATCCAATGTATCATTCATGGCCCTTGTTTCTTTATTGACCGTGTGTCTAGATGATCTATCCATTTCTGTAAGTGGAGTGTTAAAGTCCCCTGCAATGACCACATTCTTATCAATAAGGTTGCTTATGTTTATGAGTAATTGTTTTATATATTTGGGGGCTCTGGTATTCGGCACATAGACATTTATAATTGTTAGCTCTTCCTGATGGATAGACCCTGTAATTATTATATAATGCCCTTGTTCATCTCTTGTTACAGCCTTTAATTTAAAGTCTAGCTTGTCTGATATAAGTATGGCTACTCCAGCTTTCTTTTGGCTTCCAGTAGCATGATAAATAGTTCTCCATCCCCTCACTCTCAATCTGAAGGTGTCCTCAGGTCTAAAATGAGTCTCTTGTAGACAGCAAATAGATGGGTCTTGTTTTTTTATCCATTCTGATACCCTATGTCTTTTGGTTGGCGCATTTAATCCATTTACATTCAGTGTTATTATAGAAAGGGGTTTAGAGTCATTGTGATGTCTGTATGTTTTATGCTTGTAGTGATGTCTCTGGTACTTTGTCTCACAGGATCCCCCTTAGGATCTCTTGTAGGGCTGGTTTCGTGGTGACAAATTCCTTCAGTTTTTGTTTGTTTGGGAAGACCTTTATCTCTCCTTCTATTCTAAATGACAGACTTGCTGGATAAAGGATTCTCGGCTGCATATTTTTTCTGTTTAGCACACTGAAGATATCGTGCCAGTCCTTTCTGGCCTGCCAAGTTTCAAAAGAGAGATCAGCCACGAGTCTTATAGGTCTCCCTTTATATGTTAGAGCACGTTTATCCCTTGCTGCTTTCAAAATTTTCTCTTTATCCTTGTATTTTGCCAGTTTCACTATATGTCGTGCAGATCTATTCAAGTTACGTCTGAAGGGAGTTCTCTGTGCCTCTTGGATTTCAATGCCTTTTTCCTTCCCCAGTTCAGGGAAGTTCTCAGCTATAATTTCTTCAAGTACCCCTTTAGCACCTTTCCCTCTCTCTTCCTCCTCTGGGATACCAATTATGCGTATATTATTTCTTTTTAGTGTATCACTTAGTTCTCTAATTTTCCCCTCATACTCCTGGATTTTTTTTATCTCTCTTTTTCTCAGCTTCTTATTTTTCCATAACTGTATCTTCTAGTTCACCTATTCTCTCCTCTGCCTCTTCAAACCGAGCCGTCATGGTTTCCATTTTGTTTTGCATTTCGTTTAAAGCGTTTTTCAGCTCCTCGTGACTGTTCCTTAGTCCCTTGATCTCTGTAGCAAGAGATTCTCTGCTGTCCTCTATACTGTTTTCAAGCCCAGCGAATAATGTTATGACTATTATTCTAAATTCACTTTCTGTTATATTATTTAAATCCTTTTTTATCAGTTCATTAGCTCTTGTTATTTCCTGGACATTCTTCTGAGGGGAATTCTTCCGTTTGGTCATTTTGGATAGTCCCTGGAGTGGTGAGGACCTGCAGGGCACTTCCCCTGTGCTGTGGTGTATAACTGGAGTTGGTGGGCAGGGCTGCAGTCAGTCCTGATGTCTGCCCCCAGCCCGCCACTGGGGCTACAGTCAGACTGGTGTGTGCCTTCTCTTCCCCTCTCCTAGGGGCGGGATTCACTGTGGGGTGGCGTGGCCCATCTGGGCTACTTGCACACTGCCAGGCTTGTGTTGTTGGGGATCTGGCGTATTAGCTGGGGTGGGTAGGCAAGGTGCACGGGAGCAGGAGGGGTAGGCTTACCTCACTTCTCCTTAGGTGATCCACTTCTGGAGGGGCCCTGTGGCAGCGGGAGGGAGTCAGACCCGCTGCCGGAGATTCGGCTCCGCAGAAGCACAGAGTTGGGTGTTTGTGCAGAGCAAGCAAGTTCCCTGGCAGGAACTGGTTCCCTTTGGGATTTTGGCTGTGGGATGGGCGAGGGAGATGGCGCTGGCGAGCGCCTTTGTTCCCCACCAAACTGAGCTCTGTCGTCCGGGGGCTCAGCAGCTCTCCCTCCCTTTGTCCTCCAGCCTTCCCGCTTTCTGAGCAGAGCTGTTCACTATGACCTCCCAGACGCTAAGTCGTGCTTGCTGTCGGAACACACTCTGTCCGGCCCCTCCGCTTTGCCAGCCAGACTCGGGGGCTCCTCTTGGCCGGCAGGCTGCCCCTCCGCCCCAGCTCCCTCCCGCCAGTCTGTGGAGCACGCACCGCCTCGCCGCCCTTCCTACCCTCTTCTGTGGGCCTCTCGTCTACGCTTGGCTCTGGAGACTCCGTTCTGCTAATCCTCTGGCGGTTTTCTGGGTTATTTAGGCAGGTGCAGGTGGAATCTAAGTGATCAGCAGGACGCGCGGTGAGCCCAGCGTCCTCCTATGCCGCCATCTTCTTATCTCTCTCCTCATGTTTTCTCTGCTTTTAGATTTTTGACGTAAGAACCCCCCACCTTTTTTTTCCCAAACAACCAGTCTCATTTAGGACAAAATTACTCTTTTTTTTACCTTTAACAAAAAAGTATTTGCATTCCTTATATATATATTTTTATATATCTACTTTTTACATGCAGAGTTGCTTTCCTTATTTTCATTAATCTTAACTACATTTAGCAGAATTTTAACTCTTAAAAATCTTGGTCTCCGGTGAAAACTAAGTAGTGACCAATTGTGAACTGTTGCATCACAATTTCTTAGATGGCAAACTTATGAATCAATTAAGCACAAAGAATGTTTTCCAACATATCCAAATACCCTTAGTTTTTCTGCAACAAGTCAAAAGCACAAACCTACATGTAAGAGGATTTAGCCTCTTATATTGTTAGATATCCAATGAATTCAATCCCAATTTATCATTCAAGCAAAAACTTTAACATTTTAGGGTTACTAAAGACTTTAAAAGCAATCTTAACAATTACCCATGAAAACTATGTGACAAAGTTAACCATTAACTTAAGTCATCCTTTTGCTAACAAATTGAAACAGAGATAACATGAGCTTATTTGACCTTCAGCAAATCTAAGGAGAATAAAAGGTTATTTTAATTTAATGTTGATAAATATTGTCTATCTCAAAGCAACAAACTTAAAGTAGTTTAAACACTGTTCCCCCATGGTTAATTTTTACCTAGAGCATTGGTGGGGAAATCTGAAATGGATGGTCTTCACTCCATGACCTCTAGAGTGGAAGAAGGAGCTGATAGTTCCTGAGGCATTGAGGAGTCAGTTATGCAGGCCACCTCCCAGGTGGTGCAGAAACAGGAGTGGGAGAAGGGAAGGCAGAAGATGTGAGGTGCCAGCATAAGGCAGAGAAGGAGAATTCCCAGTTTTAAATCTTGTCAGCTCAGACAGAGGAGCGGACTCCAGGTTTCTTTTCTTTTGTTTTGTTTTCCACTAGTGGAGTTAGGCAGTCCATGTCAGTCCGGAGAAGACAGGGAATTTCCCTGAAACAAAAGAAGTTTCGGTAGCTGCTTGGGAATATTCCTTAAAGTCCTTGTTCTGAGGTAGAGTAACCAGAGACAGTTGTCTCTAATTATCATAATCACTGACCCAGGAAATGAATGAGAGACAAGTCCCCACACACAGTTATACAGCGACTCCAACCTGCTGCCCAGCGCCTTAAGAGTTGCGTCTTCATTTCTCATCACTTGTGGAACTACTAGGACAACTCTCGGAGGTGATCAGGCTCCCCTTCTGCTTCTTAGGGGAAGGTCTGCCAAAACGAACCCAGGTTTCTATCAGTCTGATGGGCGGAGCTCCCTGAGCTGGTTCCTGGGCCTCATGGGTTCCTTTGGTGCACACCAGGTCCTTGCCCTGGTCCACTGGTGCCAGGCAAGGTCACCTCTCCCAGCGCTCTGAGGTTCGTATCCCTGGTGGCAAAGGAGGTGGAAATGCACTGTCTCCGAATCTGGGATGTGAACCCCCAAGTAATGTAGCAGGATTCTCACAGAGTCATGACACTAAGGCTTTTCTTTCCAGGAAGCAACTTTATGCATGCCGGCACTGCTCAGTTGGGTTTGTATCCAAAGAACTGACCTCCAAACCACGTGGTGTAATTTTTTATACATTTTTTTTACTTCTTTGCCTCTCATATATATAGGCACACAAACATGTAGTCTGATTAAGTCTCATGTTACAACGTTGTAAGGGATATTGTCATGTACGTGTATAACCAGGTTGCCTTGAGGTTTTTTTTTTCTCGCTTAGGGAGGGGACACTACCACAGGATGTATTCCCAGCAGTCTCCAAAATGGAAATGGCCATTTACTTGCCTATTTACCCTGTGGAAAGGAGGCTAGGCTAGTGACTTCCTGCTCCTGTAGTGTTTCCATGATCACCCAAGTTCTCTAGAGATTTGGACTTACATCTCATGAGATTTGGCCTTAGATCTTGAGAGAGCTGCCCATAGATCACATGAGAGCAAGGTTCCTTGTGTGTTAGTTCTGATGGAGTTTGTGGTCTTTTGTGTTACCCTGTTTTTATCCAGCAATCTCCAAGAGAGCAATGTCTCAGCCCTGCCTGTTTGCATTGCAAGATCGAGGCTAGTCTAAGGTGTTCTCCCACCTGCTGAGTTCCCTCAAGATGTGACCTGAGATACTGCAAGATTTAAACTTAGATCTTAGATATTTGGCTTTAGATCTCAAGGGATTTGCCCCTGGATCACATAAGATTTGTAAACAGGGAAGAGTGACTGTTCTTTATGGGGCCTGGAGACACACAGATTGTGCTGAAATGTCCAAAGTCTTGAAAAGTTTTCAGGAAGTCTGTGTGTGTGTTCAAAGTAGCCATTTGCTGTTTATTTCTCCATACCCTCCTGACCTCCAGTTTCTATCACCTGTAGTTTAGCACAAAAAATGGGTGGTACAGCCCATTCGTTCCTATTTCATTGGCCCATGTTTATCCCTAATCCACCTAGACCTCCAGAAGGCAGGAAGTAGGAGCAAGGCATATCATGTGCTAGTTTTGTTGGGATCTATGGGTTTTTGTTTGACCCTATATGAACCCAGAAGTCCCCAACCCAGGAATGTCACAGCCTTGCCAATTTTCCCTGCAGTTACCAGGCTATGGCTAGGGGGTTCCCACTCCTGCCCAGTTACTGTAAGATCTGGCCCCATATCTTTCAAGATCTGGACTTAGATATTGTGAGATTTAATCTTTGATCTCGCAAGATTGGCCCCTATATAACATGAGTTTTCTGAAAAGGGAAGCATGGCTGCATTTTCCAGGTCCAGGACAGACATGGACTTTGCTGAAATGAACAAATCCTGGGAAAGCTCTCAGTGAGTCTGTTTGTGTCTTCACAGGATCCAGTTCATATGTGCATTGTTTCACCCTACCCCTCATCCCCTCTAATTCCTATCACCTGTAGTTTAGCTTGAAAGCAGGGTGATGTGGCCCATTCATTCCTATTTCATAGGTTTGTGTTTAGCCCTACTGCACCTAGACCACCAAGAGGCAGGAAGTATGAGTCAGGCACCATGTGTGCTAGTGCAGGTGGCATCTGTGGGCTTTTGTTTGACCCCCTTTGTAGCTAGCAATCTACAATCCAGGAATGTCCCCTCCTTGCCAATTTTTTCCTGCAGGATTGAGGCTACTCTAGGGAGTTGCCATTCCTGCTGGATTCCATTGGATTTGGCCCAAAGTCTCTCCAGACTTGCCTTAGATACATCACGCAAGATTTGCCAACAGGGAAGTATGGCTACATTTTAGGAGGGTAGGAAAGAGACTGTGATGAAATGTCCAAAGTTGGGAAAGCTCTCAGGGAGTCTCTTTGTTCATAGGATCCAGTTCCAGTGCAAGTTGTTTCTCCCTACCCCTCATGCCTTCCAGTTTATATCACCTGTAGTTTAGCATGAAAAACTGGAAGTCTGGACCATTCATTCCTATTTCATAGGTCTGTGTTTATCCCTGCTGCACCTAGAACACCGAGAGTCAGGGAGCATGAGTGAGGCACCTCGTGTTAGTGCTAGTGGCATCTGTAAGCTTTTCTTTGACTCCCTTTGTCCCCAGAAGTCCTCAATCCAGGAATGTCCCAGCTCTGGGACACTGCAAGATGATACAATGCTAGGGAGCTGTTCCAGTTAAATTTAGCTGAGCTCTCATGAGATTTGGACTTATATCTCATGAAATTTGCCCTTAGATCTCACTAGATTTCTTTCTAGAGCACACAAGAGTGAGGAAACTCATATGTTAGTGCCGATGTCTTCAGTGGGATTTTGTTTGACTCCTTTTGTACAGTATTCCCCAACCCAGGAATGTCCCAGCCCTACCCACTTACCTAGCAGGAATGAGGCAACCCTAGGGAGTTCACACTCCTGACAAGTTCCCTGAAGGTTTGGCACTAGATCTCATGAGATTTGGCTTTAGATCTCTCGAGATTTGCTTCTAGAGCACCTGAGAGCCAGGCACCTTGTGTGTTGGTGCTGGTGGTGGATGTGGGCTTTTCTTTGACCCCATTTGTACCCAGTCACCCCCAATTCAGGAATATCAAGAATGAGGCTATGGTAGGGAGTTTGGGCGGCTAATCTGTTGCCACAAGATTTAACACAAGATCTTCAAGATTTAGACTTATATTTCATGAGATTTGGCCTTAGATCTCCCGAGATTTCCTTCTAGAGCACATAAGAGTGAGGCATGTCCTTGTTTACTGCTGGTGGTAGCTGTGGGGTTTTGACACAGTTTATATCCATCGGTTTGCAATCCAGGAATGTTCCAGGCCTGCTATTTACCCAACAGGAATGAGGTTACTCTAGGGAGTTTGCACTCCTTCCAAGATCTCACAATATTTGGCTCAAGATATTGTGAGATATGGACATGTATCTCATGAGATTTAGCCTTCAAACTTTGGAGATTTGCTTCCAGAGCACACAAGAGCAAGGGACCTTGTGTGTTTGTGCTGGTGGTGTCTGTGGGCTTTTATTTTACCCCATTTGTACCTCGTATTCCCCCATCCAGAATGTCTCTTTACCCATCAGGAAAAGCAGTTATGCTAAGTTGCTGCTCCTAAGGACACCGGCAATATTTGATCTGAGATCTCATGAAATCTGGATTTAAATCTCATGCAATTATCCTGAGATGACACGAGAGTTGCTTCTAGAGCACATGAGAGTGAGGCATCTCATGTGTTCCTGCTGGTGACTTCTGTGGCCTTTTTTTTTTTTTTACCCCATTTGTATCCAGCAGTCACCAAACCAGGAATGTTTAAACCCTACAAATTTACCCTGCAGGAATAAGGCCAGGCTAGGAAGTTCACACTCCTGCCACATTCCCATGGGATTTGGCCCAAATTTTGCAAGATTTGGACTTTGATCACGTGAGGTACGACCTTAGATATCACAAGATTTGTCCCTAAATCACATGAGGTATGTCAACAGGGAAGCCTGGCTGCATTTTAGGGGGGGGGAGGACAGACGCAGTTTGCACTAAAGTGTCCAAAGCCTGGGAAAGTTCTCAGGGGGGTTGTTTCTGTGTCCACAGGAGCCAGGTCCTGTGCCCATTGTTTCTTCCTACACCTAATGAATTACACTTTCTGTTACCTGTAGTTTAGCCTGAAAAACTGGCTGCCCAGTCTATTTGTTCCTATATCATGCATCCGTGTTTAGATGTACTGCATATAGAGCACCATGAGGCAGGAAGTATGAATGAGGCACCTCTTGTGTTAGTGCTGATGGTGTCTGTGGAATTCTGTTTTACCCCACTGGACCCAGCAGCCACTAATATAGGAATGTCCTACCTTTGCCAATTTACCCTGCAGGAAGGATGCTAGGCATGGGAGTTCCTGTTCCTGCCATGTTCCCTCAAGATTTGGCACATTATCTCATGATATTTGGATTTAGATCTCTTGAGATGTGGCCTTATATCTCACAAGATTTGCCCCTAGATCACACCAGATTTGCCAACAGGGAAGCATGGCTGTGTTTTAGCATGGCAGGACAGACACTATATGTGCTGAAATGTCCAAAGCCTGGAAAAGCTCCCAGGGAGTCTATGTTTTTGCAGGAGCCAGTTCCTGTGCACGTTGTTTCTCCCTACCCCATGTATCCTCCAGTTTCTATCACATCTAGTTTAGCATGAAAAATGGGTGATTTGGCCTATTTGTTCTATATACTTGGGTCCTTATTTAATCCTACTGCACCTAGATTGCCAAGAGGTATTAGTATGAGTGAGACACCATGTGTGTTAGTGCCAGTGGCCTCTGTGGGTTTTGTTTTACCCCATTTGTAACCAGCAGGCCCTAATCCAGGAATATCCCAACCCTGCCCATTTACCATGCAGGAATGAGCGTAGGCTAGTGCGTTACTGATCCTGCCCATTCCCCAAGAGATTTGGCTTGAGCTATTGCAAGATTTGGATTTAGATCTCATAATATTTGGCCTTAGATCAAGCATAATTTGCCTCTAGAACACACAAGATTTGTGAAAAGGGAAGCATGGCTACGTTTTAGTGGGGCAGGACAGGCACAGACTGAGCTGAAATGTCCAACACCTGGTAAAGTGCTCAGGGAGCCTCTTTGTGTATCGCAGGAGCAGGCTGTTAGTTCCTACCCCTCATGCCCTCCAGTCCTATCACCTGTAGTTTAGCATGAAAAATGGGCAGTGTGGCACATTAGTTCCAAATTCATTGTTCCTTGTTTAGCCCTACTACTTCTAGAATGCCAAAAGAAAGGATGTATGAGTGAGGCACCTCATGTGTTAGGGCTGGTGGCATCTGTTCGCTTTTGCTTGACCCTGTTTGTACCCAGAAGTCCGCAGCCCTACTAATTTAGCCTGTAACAATGAGGCTAGACTAGTGAGTTCCTGCTGCTGCCGAGTTCCCACAAGATTTGGCCTGAAATCTCACAAGATTTAGACTTAGATATTGCAAGATTTGGCTTTGATCTCATAAGGTTTGCCCCTAGCTCACATGAGGTTTGTAATATGGAAGTGTAGCTACATTTGGGAGACCAGGACAGACACAGACTGAGCTGAAATATCCAAAGCCTGGGAAAGCTCTCAGGAGCTCTCTTTGTGTGTTCACAGGATCCAGTTCCTGTGCACACTGAACATAACTTCTCCTTACCTCTCAGCCACCCTGTTTCTATCACCTGTAGTTTAGCCTGAAAATAGTTGGTCCATCATATTCATTCCGATTTCATTGGTCTGTGTTTAGCCATACTGCACCTAGAGCTCCAAGAGGCAGGAAGTATGAGAGAGGTACTTCATGTGCTAGTGCTGGTGGTGTTTGTGAGCTTTTGTTTGACCTTGTTTGTACCCAACATTCTCCAATCCAGGAATGACATAGCATTGTCAAATTACCCGGGAACAAGTCTAGGCTAGTGAGTTCCCACTATTGCTGAGTTCCCTCCAGACATTACCCAAAATCTTACAAGATTTGGCCTTAGATCTTATGACATTTGCCCCTAGATCACACGAGAGTGAAGCACCATGTGTGTTGGTGCTGGTGGGGTCTGTGTGCTTTTGGTTGACCTTGTTTGTACCCAGCATTGCCCAATCCAGGAATGTCCAAGCCCTGTAAATATACCTGCAGGAATGAGGCTTGGCTAGGGAGTTCCTGATCCTGCTAAGATCATGAAGGTTTTGGCCCAAGGTCTCACAAGATTTGGCTTTAGATCTGTTGAGATTTTCCTCTAGATCACACGGGATTTTTCAACAGGGAAGTGTAGCTGTGTTTTAGAAGGCCAGGAAAGACACAGACCATGCTGAAATACCCAAAGCCTGGGAAAACTCTAAAGGAGTCTGTGTATTCACAGGAGCCAGATTCTGTGCACGTTGTTTCTCCCTACCCTCTATACCCTCCAATTTCTATCACCTCTAGATCAGCTTGAAAAACAGGCAGTCCAGCCCAAAAGGCAGGAATTATGAGGGATGCACCTTGTTCATTAGTGCTAGTGACATTTGTGGACTTTTGTTTTATCCCTTTGGACCCAGCAGTATCCAATGAAGGAATGTCCAAACATCACCAATTTACCCTGCAAGAACGAGGCTAGGCTAGGTTGTTCCAAATCCTACTGTTTTCTGGCAAGAATTGTCCCTAGATTTCCCAAGATTTGGACTGAGATCTCATGATATTTGACCTTAGATCTCACAAGATTTTCCTCTAGATCACAGGAGATTTGTCAACATCGAAGTGTGGCTGTGTTTTGGGGGCCAGGACAGACACAGACTTCACAATCCAAATCCTAGGATTGCTCTCAGAGAGTTTGTGTTCACAGGAGCCAGTTCTTGTGCACATTGTTTCTCCCTACCTTTCATGCCCTCCAGTTTCTATCACCTGTAGTTTAGCCTAAAAAATGGAAGGCTTAACATATTTATTCCAATTTCATTGGTCAATGTTTATCCCTACTGTACCTAGAATGCCATGAGGCAGAAAGTATGAGTGAGGCACCTCATGTGTTAGTGCTGATGGTGTCTGTGGGCTTTTATTTGACCCCATTTGTACCCAGCATTCCCCATTGCAGGAATGTCCCAGCCCTACCCATTTACCATGCAGTACCAAGCCTACACTGGGGAGTGCACATTCGTCCCATATTCCCTCAAGAGATGGCTGGAGATCTTGTGAGATTTGGACTTAGATCTCAGGAGATATACCCCGTGATCACACAGGATTTGTCAACAGGGAAGTGTGACTACCTTTTAGTGGGTCAGGACAGACACAGACTTCACTGAAATGTCTAAAGCCTCAGAGCTGTCAGGGAGGCTATGCATTTACAGGACGCTTTTTCTATGCTCCTTGCTTGTCCCTACATCTCCTGCCTTCCTGTTTCTATCACATGTAGTTTTAACATGAATAATGGGCCATCCACCCCAGTCATTCCTATTTTATTTGTCTTTGTCTAGCACTACTTCACCTAGAAGGCTGAGAGTGGCAGGAAGAATGACCGCAGCACCTCCTGTATTTGCAATGTTGCCCTTGGCTTGCATTTCTGTGACATTAGTTGCTCTAAGCAGTCCCCAATCCAGAAATGTCTGAGCCCTATTTACCCTACACAAAATGGGTAACTGCACAAAATGGCTAAACTGTAGAGTTACCTGGCTGTCAAGTTCCTAAAATATATGGCCTGAGATCTCCCGAGATTTGGACTTAGATCTTGAGAGATTTGTCTGTAGATTACACAGATTTGTCAACAGGGAAGTCTTGCTGAGTTTTAGGGGGCCAGAATAGACACAGACAGGATGAAATGTCAAAATTCTGGGAAAGCACTCAGCCATTCTGAGTGCTCACAGGAGCCCATTCCTATGCACATTCTTTCTCCCTACACCTCATACCCTGCAGTTTTTATCACCTGGGGTTTAGTATGAAAAATGAGCAGTCTGACCCATTGGTTTCTAATTCTTAACCTCCTGTGTTAGTGCTAGTGGTGTCTGTGTCATTTTGTTCAATTCTGTTTGTATCCAGCAGACCCCAATCCAGGAATGTTCCAGCCCTGCCAATTTACTCTGCAGGAAGGAGGCTAGGCAGGGGAGTTCCCATTCCTGCAGAGTTTTCGTGAGACTTGGCCCCATATCTTGTCATATTTGGAGTTAGATCTCATGGGATTTGCCTTTTGATCTCACAAGACTTGCCCCTAGATCACATGAGATTTGTCAACAGGTAAGCCCTGCTGCATTTGGAAGGGGGGGAGTTGTGGAGCAGAATTGGAAAGGACTGGCTGAAATGTTCAAAGCCTGGGAAAGCTCTCAGGGTGTATGTGTGATCACAGGAGCTAGATCCTTTGCATATTGTTTATCCCTACCCCTCATGCACTCTGGTCTCTATCATCTGTAGTTTAGCATGAAAAACATGTGGTCTGGCTCATTCATTCCTATTTTATTGGTATGTGTAGCCCCTACTTCACCTGGAACACTAGATCATGGACGTATGAATAACAAACCTCCTGTATTTGCACTGTTGCCTACTGTGTGCATTTGTGGGACCCTGGTTGTTCCCAGCAGTCCCCAATCCAAGAAGGTCCCATCTCTGCAAATTTACCCTTCACAAACGAGGCGAGGATAGGGAGTCCCAACTCCTACCCACTTCCTATGAGATTTGGCCTGAGATCTCTCCAGTTTGGGCCTTGGATCTCAGGAGATTTGTCAAATCACATGAGATTTGTCAACATGCTAGACAAGCTGCACTTTACTGAGGCAGGACAGACAGAGACTGCATGAAATAATCAAAGCTTTGGAGCTCTCAGAGATTCTGTTTATAGGAGCTGGTTCCCTAAGCATGTTGCTTCTCCCTACCCCTCATGCCCTTCTGTTTCTATCACCTGTAGTTTAGCATGAAAAATGGGATGTCTGGCCCATCTGTTCCTATTTCATTGGTACATGTTTAGCCCTGCTGCACCCAGAATGCGGAGATCCTGGAAACATAAGCAAGGCATCTCCTGTATTTGCACTGTTGACGTCTGTGTATGTTTGTGAAATCCAGGAATTTGCCATCCCTGCCAATTTACCCTCCACTAAGAGACTGGGTTAGGGAGTTACCATTACTCCCAGTTCCTGCAATATGTGCCCTAAGATCTCGTGATATTTGGACTTAGATCTCACAAGATTTGCCCCTAGATCACCTGATATTTTACAACAGGGGGGCCTGGCTATGTTTTAGGGGGCAAGAAAGACACAGACTGCACTTAAATGTCCAAAGCCTGGGAAATCTCTCAAGGAGTGTTGTTGTGTGTTGTCAGGAGCCAGTTCTTGTGCACATTATTTCCCCCTACCCCTCCTGTACCCCAGTTTCCATCTCCTGTGGTTTAACATGTAAAACAGGACATCCAGCCCATTCCTTCTCATTTCATTGGTCCATGTTTAGTCCTACTGTACCTAGAAGCCAGGGTTCCAGATGGGCCAGGAACAGATGGAAGTATGAGCAAGACACCTCTTGTGTTAGTGCTGGTGGTTGTCTGTAGGCTGTTGTGGGGCCACAATTGTTCCCAGCAGTCCTCAATCCAGGAACATCTCAGCCCTGCCAATTTACCCTGCATGAAAGAGTCTAGACCAGGGCATTCCCACTCTTTCTGAGATCCCAAGAAATTGGTCTGAGGTCTGGCAAGATTTGGCCTTAGGTCTTGAGACATGAAGTATGAGGTTGACGCCTTGTGTCTTCTGCTGGTTACATGTATGGGACTCTTGTGGGTTCATGGGTTTTCCCTAGTTTTCCCAATTCAGGAATATCACAACCTACGTACTTACCTTGCAGAAAAGAAACTAGGGTAGGGTTTTCCCCTTCTGCTGAGTTCTCACAAGATTTGGCTTGAGGACTTGTGAGGTTTTGCCCTAGATCTCTGAGACTTGTCCCTAGATCATGCTAGATTTGTCAACAGGGAAGATGTGGCTGCCTTTTAGAGGAGTAGAACAGACACAGACTCTCCTGAAGTGTCTAAATTTCTGGAAAGTGCCCAGGGAGTCTATTTTTATGTTAACAGGAGCCAATTCCTATGCACTGTGCTTCTCCCCACACCTTTGGCACTCCTGTTTGTTGCACATCAACTTTATTGTGTATCACTGGTCTAGTGATAGATACCTATTGTGTATCACTGGCTAGTCTGGTCAATTGGCTCATCTTTATGTGGTGTTTAAGCCACTACACCTACAATGCTGAGAGAGACAGGAAGTTTGAGGGAGATTCTGGTGTCTTTCTGCTGGTTACATGTAGGGGACTATTGTGTGTCTGAAAGTTTTCCCTTGTGTCCCCAATCCAGGAATATTGCATCCCTACCTAGTTGCCCTGCAAAAAAGAGGCTGGACGAGGATATTACTACTCTTGACATCTTCTCAAGATACTTGGCTTGAGATCTTGTAGGATTTTGCCTTAGATCTCAGGGAATTTGCCCCTAGATCATGAGAGATTTTTCAACAGGGAAGAGATGGCTGCATTTTAGGGGTTGGGACAGACACAGACTGCCCTGAAATGTCTAAAGCCCAGGAAAGTGCTTAGGGAGTCTTTCACAGAAGCCAATTCCTGTGCACTGTGCTTATTCCCTCACCTCTGACACTCCTGTTTCTTGCATGTCAACTTTTGTGTGTATCACAGACCAGTCTGATCCATTGGTACTCCTTTCTGTGTCCTGGTGTTTAGCCACTGAACCTAAGATGCAGAGAGAGACAGGGTGTATGAGGGAGATGCCTGTGTCTTTCTGCTCATTACATGTATGAGACTGTTGTGGATCTGTGAGTTTTCTCTTGTGTCCCCAATCCAGGAGTATCACTATTCTATCTACTTACCCTGCAAAAAGAGGCTAGGCTTGGGTGTTCCCTCTCCTGCTCACTACCGTGAGATTTGCCTTGAGATCTTTCATGATTTCTCATTAGATCTTGGGAGATTTGCCCTTAAATCAGTGAAGTTTGTCCACAGGGAAAAGGTGGCTGTGTTTTGGGGGGCCAAGTCAACACAGACTGCCCCAAAATGTCCAAATCCTGGGAAAGTGCTCAGGAAGATTGTTTGTGTGTTCGCAGGAGCCAATCCCTGTGCACTGTGCTTCTCTCCACGCCTCTGACACTCTAGTTTCTTGCACGTCAACTTTTGAGTATATCATTGTCCAGTCTGGTCCATTGGCGCTTCTTTCTGTAGTCTGGTGTTTCAACCACTGCACTTAAGATGCTGAGAGAGTCAGGAAGTATAAGGGAGATTCCTTGTATCTTTCTGCTGTTTACATGTATAGGACACTTGTGGGTCCACAGGTTTTCCCTGGTGTCCCAAATCCAGGAATATGACAACCCTACCTAGTCACCCTCCAGAAAAGAGGATAAGCTTGGGTATTCCTGCTCATGCTGAAGTCCTGGGAGATTTGGCCCTAGATATTGCAAGAACCTGGTTTAAATATCATGAGATTTGGCCTAGATCAAGCAAGACTTTTCAAAAGGGATGACTTTCTCAAGTGCCTAAAGCTTGGAGAAGTGCTCAGAAGTCTGTGTTCAGAGGAACTGATTCCTTTACACTGTGCTTCTCCCCACAACTCTAACATTTCAGTTTCCTGCATGTCAACTTTACTGTGTATCACGGGCCAGGCCGGTATGATTAATCAGCACCTGTTTCTTAGGCCTGGTGTTTCACCCACTGCACTATGGTGCTGAGACAGATAGGAAGTGTGAAGAAGATGTCTTGTGTCTTTCTGCTGGTTACATGGAGGGGGCTCTTGTGGTTCTACATGTTTTCCCTGGTGTCCCCAATCCAGGAATATCCCAACCCTACCTAGTTACCCTGCAGAAAAGAGGCTAGGCTAGTGTGTTCCCTCACCTCTGACTTCTCACAAGATTTCACCTTAGATCTCTCAATGTTTGCCCCCTAGAGCACATGATATTTTCCAACAGGGAAGAGATAGCTGTGTTTGGGTGGCAGGACAAATAGAAATGGCTCTGAAGTGTCCAAACAGAAATTCATTAGCATTAATTACATACCTTCTATGTTTCCCAGCCTTTGAGTGTTCATGCAATTCTTTCATTTGAGGCATAATCTTTTCAACTCTTAACCACTTCACAGTAAACAACCCTCACCCCTACAACCAATATAATTTATGCTATTGAGGGATTCATACAGGAAAGGGGTGTATGTCTCACATTGTCCATGTATAGTCTGACATACTTCTCACATGTCACATAGTTTTCACATGACAGAGAGTGTTAGAGATTGAGAAAGGGAAAAAGCAACTCAAAAAAAATTTTTTTTGGTGACTACTGAACAGAATCCAGTCCTTGGCATATGGTGGGTGTTCAACAAATATTTATTGACTGGATGAAAGAATTTTGCCAATGTCTCTGTTAGAAAATATGTACCATCAGAGTCAGTTATAAAGCCATCTCTTCATTTATTTATTATTTTATTCATTGATTTAAAAACTAGCTGTAAAGCTCCTACTTCTTTGTGCCAGCAACTGGCAATGTAAAGATGAACAATACACAGTCTCTGCCGTTGAGAAAGCCAAGGAATAATCAACATGGACTGTTACTGAACACATGCTCAGTAACACATGTGTTTAGAACACATGTTCTAAATAAATAAATAAATAAATAAATAAGCAAGCCTGGGGAAGAGTAACCAGTCTTAAAGCTGTCTTATGCTGGACTGTGTTTAATTCTTGGGCAGTTTTCCCCTAGGGGAGGTGCCATGCTTAAGAATTGTAGTTTGGTGGGAATGCAAGCTGGTGCAGCCACTCTGGAAAACAGTATGGAGGTTCCTCAAAAAACTAAAAATAGAACTACCTTACGACCCAGCAATTGCACTACTAGGCATTTATCCATGGGATACAGGTGTGCTGATTTGAAGGGACACATGCACCCCTGTGTTTATAGCAGCACTATCAACAATAGCCAAAGTATGGAAAGAGCCCAAATGTCCACTGATGGATGAATGGATAAAGAAGATGTGGTATATATATACAATGGAGTATTACTTGGCAATCAAAAAAAAAATCAGTGTCTCCCTTTCACTCTGTCCCTCCCCTGCTCTCTCTCTCTCTCTTTCAAGTAAGTAAACATTAAAAAAGAATAATTATAATGAGGTAATCTGTTTAAGCTTATTTAGTTCAGTAATTTCCAAACCTGTTAGTCGAATAGCATACTCTAAAAAAACGAAACTCCTGAAATTTAGACTTGAAAGCAAAATGTTGGGCAGAGAGAGATGGTTGGGTCCAGAGTCTCTGACTCTCCTCTGGGTTTTTCCCTCTCGTTAGGATCCTCTCAGCTTACTTTCTGCTGTTGACTCCAGGGCTGTTCTGATGCTTCATTAAAACCTTTTATTTTCTCCTAGCAGAGCTTATACTGGCTGAAAGATCTCAAAGACTTTAATGAACACCTCTAGAAAAATACAAAGAAATAAAAAACACACCAAGAGCCTGATTTCTGGAGTGCAAGTCCCTGATACTACCATATCCAGAAGCTCTCAGGCATTGTCCTCTTCAGATAGTAGCTGAGCTGGCTTATTTTGATCTCCAAAGGGCTGAACCTTACATGCATAGTAACTGGCAAAAGGAAATCTGTTCTTTTGATCAAACTCAACCCCAATCCCCAAAGTACTGGAACTGGTCCTCTATAAAGGCTCACTGCAAAATAAAAGCTGAATGCTATTTTCACAAAAACAAAAATCTCTTTGAATTTCTTTAAGTTAAAAAAAAAAGTTACTAATGTAGATGTTTTGTAAAATCCAAGTGGTGCAATGTGAATGTTTTAAAAACAAAGGATACTTGTATTCTAAAAATACCAAGCTGGGACCTCTCCTTCAAATGATAACTCAAGTCAACTGGATTGTTTAACATAACATTCATAAAATATTTCTTAATATTCTTAAAAATGCTATGTGGAAATTTCTTTTCAAAAAGAAATCAGGGTTGGAAAGCTTGAGAAGATGGTGGACTAGGAGAACCCTAAGCTCACCCTGTCCACATTTACTACTAGATATCACTTGCATCCATGTAAATAAAGCAAAGATCAATCCAAAGACAGGCAGAACAAACTCTACAACTAAATGTAGTGAAGAAGCCACATTTGAGAGGTTAGGTAGTTCAGAAATAGTGGTCAGGAGCTGCCTGCAGGAGAGAGTGAGCTGCAGGCATGGAAAGGGGAAAGAAATGGTCCCTCACATCTGGAAGCCCACTCAGGGAAGATGAATCACCACAACATTTAACTGAAATCCAAATGGACCAAATTCTCTGAGATTGTATAACCATCAATCAGGACATGAAACCTGGAGCTTTAAAAGTCAGCTGACTCAGCATTGGGTGAGTCAAAGGCCAGTGATAGCTGGGTCCATGCCCTTAAAGAGACAGTAGCCTGCTGAGAGACAACATAGAAGAGATAGCTTGCACAATGCCTGGGGTAAACAGGTGGAAAATGTTTATACTGATTTTGGAGCATGTTGGGAGACTTCCAGGAACAAAGGAGCAGGCAGAATCATTTCCCTCCCTGCCCCACATCTTAAATACAAGGCCATCTGCCGGGGGTGCCACTACACAAACACTGGTTACCTAAGCTGCTAGCAGTGCACCATGCCAATGCATTCTTCTGAGGACTTGTCCACTCCACGTCTGCTGGCCTTGGCCCTGGGCTCAGCACAAATTTTGGTAATACCACACAAACCTGCCCTGCCTAGCCACCAGGTACACAGGCCTCCCACCGCTGGAGCCACCACCTTCACCTCCACATGCTATGACCCAGCAGCCACCATGCTTCAGGAGATCCAGCCTAGGACTAGCAGTGCAGCCCAAATTTTGCTAACACTGCTATTTTGCCCCTGGGCCCTCCTGTGGTCACACCCCTTC
The DNA here is from genome assembly GCF_023721935.1 of Panthera uncia. NCBI lineage: Eukaryota > Metazoa > Chordata > Mammalia > Carnivora > Felidae > Panthera > Panthera uncia. The sequence goes on from NC_064807.1 coordinate 30,786,151, forward strand.
AGAGACCACCTTCTGGGCCCCACTAACACCACAGAGAATGAGCACAGCCCACAATAGGTAGAGACTCAGTGAAGATATCTGGAGTGAAAGAATAAGACTCAGACATAATAACAGGATGCAAATAATAGAAATGGGAGACTCTCCTGAAGTCCCAGTTTCTGGTGAACAGGGGACTGCACTGCAGGGCAATATAAGACCTCTTCTTCATAAAGCCACTACTTTCAACAGCAGAAGATGTAACTGATTTTCCTAACACAGAGAAACACACACACACACACACACACACAGGTAGACAAAATGAGGAGACAGATGTACATGTCCCAAATGAATGAAAAGGACAGAATCACAAGAGATTTAAGTGAAACAGAAATAAGTAGTATGCCTGATACAGAATTTAAAATAATGATCATAAAGACACTCACTGGACTTCAGAAAAGGGTAGAGGACATCAGTGAGACCCTTGACAAAGAGATAAAAGATAACAGGTAAGAGTGATGAATTCAATAAGTGAAATTAAAAGTACAATAGATGGAATAAATAATAGGCTACAGGAAACATGGGAATTTTTCAGTGACCTGGAGAATAGATTAATGGAAAGCAATCAGACTGAACAGGGGAGAGACAAAAAATAACACTATATAATGGGAATAGACTTAGAGAACTCAGTAATTCCATTAAGTATAATAACATATGCATTCTATGGATCCCAGAAGGAAAAGAGAGAAAGAAGGGGGCAGAAGTGTATTTGAATAAATAATAGCTGAAAACTTCCTAAACCTGGAGAGAAACAGATTCAGGAGGCACAAAAATGACCCCAAAATGTAACCCAAGTAGGTCCACACCAAGACACAGTAATTGAAACAGCAAAAAATAAATAAAAATAAAAAATAAATAAAATAATAAATAAAATAGGAAAAAATAGTGATAATTTTAAATGTTGCAAGAGACACAATTACATAAAAAGAAACCCCCATAAGGCCATTAGCAGGTTTTTCAGCAGAAATTTTGCAAGCCAGAAGGGAATGGCATGATATAGTCAAGGTGATGAAAGGAAAGTCTGCAGCCAAGAATACCCTGTCCAGCAAGGCTATCATTCAGAACCCAGATAAACAGGAGTTAAAAGAATTCATGATTATTACACCAGCTCTACAAGAAATTTAAAGGGGGACCCTGACTAGAAAACAAAAACCACAATTAAGTGTAAGAAAAATAGGAATCACAAAAGCCAAAAGAAAAAAGAAAAATTAAGTATACCTGTAACAATCAATCAAGAGAAGTACAACATAAAAGGATGTAAAATATCCAGTCAGAATGGCTAAAACTAACAACACAGAAACAACAGGTGTTGGTGAGGATGTGGAGAAAGGAAAACCCTCTTGCACTGTTGGTGGGAATGCAAACTAGTGTAGCCACCCTGGAAAACAGTATGGAGGTTCTTCAAAAAGTTAAAAATAGAACTGTTCTATGATCCAGCAATTGCACTACTAGGTATTTACCCAAAGTATACAAAGTACAGATTCAAAGGGTAATGTACCCCAATATTTATAGCAGCATAATCAACAACAAGCAAATGATGGAGAGAGTACAAATGTCCATTAACTGATTAATAAAGATGTGGTACACATACAATGGAATATTACTCAGCCATCAAAAAGAATGGAATCATTCTATTTGCAATGATGTGGATGGAGCTAGAGTGTACTGTACTAAGCAAAATAAGTCAGTCAGAGAAAGACAAATACCATATGATGTCACTCCTATGTGGAATTTAAGAAACAAAACGGATGAACATAGAAGAAGAGAAGGAAAAATAAGATAAAAATAGAGGGAGGCAAACCATAAGAGACTCTTAAATACAGAAAACAAACTGAGGGTTTCTGGAAGGGTGTTGGGTGGTGGAATGGGCTAAATGGGTGATGGGCATTAAAGAGGGCATTGTTGGGATGAACACTGTGTTTGTTATATGTAAGTGATGAATCACTAAATTCTGCTCTTGAAAACTATACTACATGGTATGCTAACTAACTTAAATTTAAAGAAATTTAAAAAGAAGATGTAGTATAAATATACAATGGAATACTACTCAGCCATTAAAAGAATGAAATCCTGCCATTTGCAATGATGTGGACAGAGATAGAATGTATTACGCTAAGTGAGATAAGTCAACCAGAGGAAGACAAATGGCATGTGCAGAGAAAGGGGAAACTTCTTACAGTGCTGGTAAGAATAAAAACTGGTAGAGCCACTCTGGAAAAGAGTATGAAAGTTCTTCAAAAATATAAAAATAGAGTTACCCTATGACCTTTAATTGCATTATGAGGTTTTTATCCAAGGTATACAAAAACCACTGATTCAAAGGGGGACATGCACCCCAATGTTTATAGCAGTACTATGAACAAGAGCCAAATTATGGAAAGAGCCCAAATTTCCATTGACTGATGAATGGATAAAGAATATGTGGCGTATGTACACACACAATGGAATATTACTCAGCCATCAAAAAGTTGAAATCTTGCCATTTGCAACAGCGTGGGTGGAACCAGAATGTATTATACTAAGCAAAATAAGTCAGTGTAAAGAAAGACAAATACCATATGATTTAACTCATATGTAGAATTTAAGAAGCAAAACAGATGAACATAGGGGAGGCAGGGAAGAGAAGGAAACAAACTATGAGAGACTCGTAAAGACAAACTGAAGGTTGATGGAGGGAGGTGGGTGGGAGATGGGCTATATGGGTGATAGGTTTTAAGAAGGGCACTTGTGATGAGCACTGGGTGTTGTATGTAAGTGATGAATCACTGAATTCTACTCCTGAAACCAATATTGCATTGTATGTTAACTAACTAGAATTTAAATTAAAAAATGGAAAAAAGGATGCAAAATATGATACCAAATATCTGAAACATGGAAGGGAGAGAAGTAAAGAATGAGTTCAAAATTAAGTGACCATCAGATCACTACAGACTGACATATGCAGAATATGTTATATATAAACCGAATGATAACTACAAATAAAAAAATGATAATAGATATGCAAAAAATAGGGGATAAGTGGGGCGCCTGGGTGGCGCAGTCGGTTAAGCGTCCGACTTCAGCCAGGTCACGATCTTGCGGTCCGTGAGTTCGAGCCCCGCGTCAGGCTCTGGGCTGATGGCTCGGAGTCTGGAGCCTGTTTCCGATTCTGTGTCTCCCTCTCTCTCTGCCCCTCCCCCGTTCATGCTCTGTCTCTCTCTGTCCCAAAAAAAAATAAATAAAAAACGTTGAAAAAAAAATTAAGAAAAAATAGGGGATAAGTAATCAAAGTATATCACCAAAGAAAACCAGCAAATCATGAGAACATAAAGGATTAGGGAAAAACTACAAAAAGAACCACAAAATATGTAACAAAATGGCAAAGAATTATGTCTATCAATTGAATGTAAATGGACTAAGTGTTCCAATCAAAAGACAAGGGGTGGGAAGGAGTTAAGATGGCAGAGAAGTAGGGGGACCCTAGGCTTTCCTAGTCCCTCAAACACAGCTGTGTTGAGGTCAAATAACTTGGTACACTCTGGAAATTGATCTGAGAACTGGCAGAAGGATCTCCACGGTTGGAGGGACACAGTATGGCAGGTGCAGGGTGAATGGAAGTTAATTGTGGGTGAGAAAATCAGTGGTGCCATGGAGGGGAGGGAACCCTTTCCATGGAGAGACAAAAGAGAAAGAAAGAGAGATGGGTTAAGAGAGTGAGGCATGGATTTACAGAAGAAGAAAACCTCTCTGGACCACAGACTGAGGAATAAGAAGTACTGAGTGTTACAGGGTTTTGTTGTTGTTTCTTTGTTTCTTTGTTTGTTTGCAAACACTGTTTGGAACTTAAACTCTGAGGTGTTGAAAGTGCTTGACTTTAGAGCAGAGCTGTGGCATGCACTCCTGGGGAGGAGGGAGCTGGCCCTGGAGTGCAAAACAGGGTGTGGAGATCTCATTGGGAGGAAACATTCCCCTTACTGAAGTACTTTTGGAGGAGGGTTTATTGTCTCCCCAAGGACAAAAGTTCCACCAGACACCAGCAAAAGGCCTTTCATCAGCAGGCGATAGAGGCACACCCAGAGGGAATATAACTTTTGCTGCTTTTGCTGCACAGGTGTAGAACTGTTTTTCAGGGACAAAGGACTTCAGACACAGCGTGGAGAGGCACTACTCTGGAGGACGAGGATGGGCCAGCACCATGCCAGGTCCTTTAAGACTTCAAGTTTTATTTTTTTTTAATTTTTTTTAATGATTATTTATTTTTGAGACAGAGACAGAGCATGAACGGGGGAGGGGCAGAGAGAGAGAGGGAGACACAGAATCGGAAGCAGGCTCCAGGCTCCGAGCCATCAGCCCAGAGCCCGACGCGGGGCTCGAACTCATGGACCGTGAGATCATGACCTGAGCTGAAGTCAGACGCTTAACCGACTGAGCCACCCAAGGCGCCCCTAAGACTTCAAGTTTTAAATCCAAGTTTTAAAAGTGCCTTGCTATTCTGTGAGGGCTGCCTGAATAGTGGGAGATGAGATATTGGGGTGTCAACATTTCCCCCCCAACACCAACATGATGGGACTTCAGAGAGAAACACAGAGACGCTCAGTGGAGATGGGGCCCACTTATACCAGTTACCACTCCCTGCTTATTTACATTGGCAAGACAGATCCTGAGCCAACACAGTGAGCCTCTCCTTGAGAAGATCAGCACAGCCAGCACCCCACATGCACAAAGTGTACTGAAAATTGAATGTTTAAAATGATACCTGTGAGATGAGTTAAGATGGCAGAAAAGTAGGGGGACCAGGATTTTCCTTGTCCCTCAAACACAGCTATATTGAGGTAAGATCACTTGGAGCACCCAGGAAACCAATCTGTGAGTAACATTCGTTATGAGTGCATATGGAATATTCTCCAGAGTAGATCACATACTGAGTCACAGGTACAAAGAGATGGAGATCATACTGTGGATATTTTCAGATCACAACACTATGAAACTTGAAAACAACCAAAAGAACAAATTTGGAAAGCCCTCCAATACATGGAGGTTAAAGAACACCCTACAAAAGAATGAATGGATTGGGACATCTAGGTGACTCAGTTGGTTGAGCGTTCAGCTTTGGTTCAGGTCACGATCTCACAGTTCATGAATTCGAGCCCTGTGTCAGTCTCTGTGCTGACAGCTCAGAACCTGGAGCCTGCTTCAGATTCTGTGTCTGGCTCTCTCTTTGCTCCCTGCCTCTCCCCCCATCCCCTAACTTGCTCATGAGCTATCTCTCTCTCTCTCTGTCAAAAATAAATAAACATTTTTTTTTTTACACATAAGAGGAGATTTATTATAGGAATTGACTCATGTGGTTATGGAGGCCAGGAAGTCCTTGAGCTTTTTCACATATATGTTGACATTCATGTTGGTGGGCAACCTGGCTTGCCAGTCTTTTTTTTTTTTAATATATGAAATTTATTGTCAAATTGGTTTCCATACAACACCCAGTGCTCATCCCAAAATGTGCCCTCTTCAATGCCCATCACCTAACCTACCCTCCCTCCCACCCCCCATCAACCCTCAGTTTGTTCTCAGTTTTTAAGAGTCTCTTATGCTTTGGCTTTCTCCCACTCTAACCTCTTTTTTTTTTCTTCCCCTCCCCCATGGGTTTCTGTTAAGTGTCTCAGGATCCACATAAGAGTGAAAACATATGGTATCTGTCTTTCTATGTATGGCTTATTTCACTTGACATAACACTCTCCAGTTCCATCCACGTTGCTACAAAGGGCCATATTTCATTCTTTCTCATTGCCACGTAGTACTCCATTGTGTATATAAACCACAATTTCTTTATCCATTCTTCAGTTGATAGACATTTAGGCTTTATCCACAATTTGGCTATTGTTGAGAGTGCCGTTTAAACATTGGGGTACAAGTGCCCTTATGCATCCGTACTCCTGTATCCCTTGGGTAAATTCCTAGCAGTGCTATTGCTGGGTCATAGGGTAGGTCTATTTTTAATTTTTTGAGGAAACTCCATACTGTTTTCCAGAGTGGCTGCACCAGTTTGCATTCCCACCAACAGTGCAAGAGGGTTCCCGTTTCTCCACACTCTCTCCAGCATCTATAGGCTCCTGATTTGTTCATTTTGGCCACTCTGACTGGCGTGAGGTGATATCTGAGTGTGGTTTTGATTTGTATCTCCCTGATGAGAAGCGATGTTGAGCATCTTTTTATGTGCCTCTTGGCCATCTGGATGTCTTCTTTAGACAAGTGTCTATTCATGTTTTCTGCCCATTTCTTCACTGGGTTATTTGTTTTTTTGGTGTGGAGTTTGGTGAGCTCTTTACAGATTTTGGATACTAGCCCTTTGTCCGATATGTCATTTGCAAATATCTTTTCCCATTCTGTCGGTTGCCTTTTAGTTTTGTTGATCGTGTCCTTTGCAGTGCAGAAGCTTTTTATCTTCATGAGGTCCCAATAGTTCATTTTTGCTTTTAATTCCCTTGCCTTTGGCAATGTGTCAAGTAAGAAATTGCTGCGGCTGAGGTCAGAGAGGTCTTTTCCTGCTTTCTCCTCTAGGGTTTTTATGGTTTCCTGTTTCACATTCAGGTCCTTTATCCATTTTGAGTTTATTTTTGTGAATGGTGTAAGAAAGTGGTCTAGTTTGATCCTTCTGCATGTTGCTTTCCACTTCTCCCAGCACCATTTGTTAAAGAGACTGTTTTCCATTGGATATTCTTTCCTGCTGTGTCAAAGATTAGTTGGCCATACTTTTGTGGGTCTAGTTCTGGGGTTTCTATTCTATTCCATTGCTCTATGTGTCTGTTTTTGTGCCAATACCATGCTGTCTTGAAGATTACAGCTTTGTAGTAGAGGCTAAAGTCTGGGATTGTGATGCCTCCTGCTTTGGTCTTCTTCAAAATTTCTTTGGCTATTCGGGGCCTTTTGTGGTTCCATATGAATTTTAGGATTGCTTGTTCTAGCTTCAAGAAGAATGCTGGTGCAATTTTGATTGGGGTTGCATTGAACGTGTAGATAGCTTTGGGTAGTATTGGCATTTTGACAATATTTATTCTTCCAATCCATGAGCAGGGAATGTCTTTCCATTTCTTTATATCTTCTTCAATTTCCTTCATAAGCTTTCTATAGTTTTCAGCATACAGATCTTTTACATCTTTGGTTAGATTTATTCCTAGGTATTTTATGCTTCTTGGTGCAATTGTGAATGGGATCAGTTTCTCTATTTGTCTTTCTGTTGCTTCATTATTAGTGTATAAGAATGCAACTGATTTCTGTACATTGATTTTGTATCCTGCGACTTTGATGAATTCATGTATCAGTTCTAGCAGACTTTTGGTGGAGTCTATCGGATTTTCCATGTATAATATCATGTCATCTGCAAAAAGCGAAAGCTTGACTTCATCTTTGCCAATTTTGATGCCTTTGATTTCCTTTTGTTGTTTGATTGCTGATGCTAGCACTTCCAACACTATGTTAAACAACAGTGGTGAGAGTGGGCATCCCTGTCGTGTTCCTGATCTCAGGGGGAAAGCTCTCAGTTTTTCCCCATTGAGGATGATGTTAGCTGTGGGCTTTTCATAAATGGCTTTTATGATGTTTAAGTATGTTCCTTCTACCCCGACTTTCTCGAGGGTTTTTATTAACAAAAGATGCTGAATTTTGTCAGATGCTTTTTCTGCATCGGTTGACAGGACCATATGGTTCTTCTCTTTTCTTTTATTAATGTGATGTATCACGTTGATTGATTTGCGAATGTTGAACCAGCCCTGCATCCCAGGAATGAATCCCACTTGATCATGGTGAATAATTCTTTTTATAAGCTGTTGAATTTGATTTGCTAATATCTTATTGAGAATTTTTGCATCCATATTCATCAGGGATGTTGGCCTGTAGTTCTCTTTTTTTACTGGGTCTCTGTCTGGTTTAGGAATCAAAGTAATACTGGCTTCAGAGAATGAGTCTGGAAGTTTTCCTTCCCTTTCTATTTTTTGGAATAGCTTGAGAAGGATAGGTATTATCTCTGCTTTAAATGTCTGGTAGAACTCCCCAGGGAAGCCATCGGGTCCTGGACTCTTATTTGTTGGGAGATTTTTGACTCTTATTTTTTGGGAGATTTGTTGGGATATTTCTGAGGGATTGGTTGCAATAATTCCATTTTCATTCATGATTTTATCTGTTTGGGTCATCTCTCTGTTCTTTTTGAGAAGCCTGGCTAGAGGTTTATCAATTTTGTTTATTTTTTCAAAAAAACCAACTCTTGGTTTCGTTGATCTGCTCTACAGTTTTTTTAGATTCTATGTTGTTCATTTCTGCTCTGATCTTTATTATTTCTCTTCTTCTGCTGGGTTTGGAGTGTCTTTGCTGTTCTGCTTCTATTTCCTTTAGGTGTGCTGTTAGATTTTGTATTTGGGATTTTTCTTGTTTCTTTAGATGGGCCTGGATTGCAATGTATTTTCCTCTCAGGAGTGCCTTCGCTGCATCCCAAAGCATTTGGATTGTTGTGTTTTCATTTTTGTTTGTTTCCATATATTTTTTAATTTCTTCTCTAATTGCCTGGTTGACCCATTCATTCTTTAGTAGGGTGTTCTTTAACCTGCATGCTTTTGGAGGTTTTCCAGACTTTTTCCTGTGGTTGATTTCAAGCTTCATTGCATTGTGGTCTGAAAGTATGCATGGTATGATCTCCATTCTTGTATAGTTATGAAGGGCTGTTTTGTGACCCAGTATGTGATCTATCTTGGAGAATGTTCCATGTGCACTCAAGAAGAAAGTATATTCCTTTGCTTTGGGATGCAGAGTTCTAAATATATCTGTCAAGTCCATCTGATCCAGTGTAACATTCAGGGCTCTTGTTTCTTTATTGACCATGTGTCTAGATGATCTATCCATTGTTCTAAGTGGGGTATTAAAGTCCCCTGCAATTACCACATTCTTTTCAATAAGGTTGCTTATGTTTGTGAGTAATTATTTTCTATATTTTGGCACTCCTGTAATCGGTGCATAGACATTTATAATTGTTAGTTCTTCTTGAAAGATAGACCCTGTAATTATTATATAATGCCCTTCTTTATCTCTTGTTACAGCCTCTAATTTAAAGTCTAGTTTGTCTGATATGAATATGGCTACTCCAGCTTTCTTTTGACTTCCAGTAGCATGATAAATAGTTCTCCATCCCCTCACTTTCAACCTGAAAGTGTCCTCAGGTCTACAATGAGTCTCTTGTAGACAGCAAATAGATGGGCCTTGTTTTTTTTTTATCCATTCTGATACCCTATGTCTTTTGGTTGGAGAATTTAGTCCATTTACGTTCAGTGTTATAGAAAGATATGGGTTTAGAGTCATTGTGATGTCTGTAGGTTTCGTGCTTGTAGCCATGTCTCTGGTATTTTGTCTCACAGGATCCCCTTTAGGATCTCTTGTAGGGCTCGTTTAGTGGTGATGAATTCCTTCAGTTTTTGTTTGTTTTTGGAAGACCTTTATCTCTCTTTCTATTCTAAATGACAGATTTGCTGGATAGAGGATTCTCAGCTGCATATTTTTTCTGTTCATCACATGGAAGATTTCCTGCCATTTCTTTCTGACCTGCCAAGTTTCAGTAGAGAGATCCGTCACGAGTCTTATAGGTCTCCCTTTATATGTTAGAGCACGTTTATCCCTTGCTGCTTTCAGAATTTTCTCTTTATCCTTGCATTTTGCCAGTTTCACTATGATATGTCGTGCAGAAGATCGATTCAAGTTACGTCTGAAGGGAGTTCTCTGTGCCTCTTGGATTTCAATGCCTTTTTCGTTCCTCAGATCAGGGAAGTTCTCAGCTATGATTTCTTCAAGTACACCTTCAGTACCTTTCCATCTCTCTTCCTCCTCTGGAATACGAATTACACGTAGATTATTTCTCTTTAGTGTATCACTTAGTTCTCTAATTTTGCCCTCATACTCTTGGATTTTTTTTATCTCTCTTCTTCTCAGCTTCTTCTTTTTCCATAATTTTATCTTCTAGTTCGCCTATTCTCTCCTCTGCCTCTTCAATCCGAGCTGTGGTTGTCTCCATTTTATTTTGCAGCTCATTAATAGCATTTTTTAGCTCCTCCTGGCTGTTCCTTAGTCCCTTGATCTCTGTAAGTAGCAATAGATTCTCTGCTGTCCTTTATACTGTTTTCAAGCCCAGCAATTAATTTTATGACTATTATTCTAAATTCACTTTATGTTATATTTTTTAAATCGTTTTTGATCAGTTCGTTAGCTGTCATTATTTCCTGGAGGTTTTTTTGAGGGGAATTCTTCTGTTTCGTCATTTTAGATAGTCCCTGGAGTTGTGTGGAACTGCAGGGCACTTCCCTTGTGCTGTCTTGAATAACTTGCTTTGGTAAGTGGGGCTGCAGTCAGACTTGTGTACCTTCTCTTCCCCTCTCCTAGGGGCGGGATTCACTGTGGGGTGGCGTGGCCCATCTGGGCTACTTGCATACTGCCAGGGCTTGTGGTGCTGGGGATTTGGTGTATTAGCTGGGGTGGATTGGCAAGGTGCATGGGGGGGAGGGGCAGGCTGAGCTTGCTTTTGCTTTGGAGATCCCTTCAGGAGGGGCCCTGTGGCACCCGTAGGGAGTCAGACCCGCGGGAAGGATGGATCCACAGGAGCACAGCATTGGGTGTTTGCATGGTGCAAGCAAGTTCCCTGACAGGAACTGGTTCCCTTTGGGATTTTGGTTGGGAGATGGGTGAGGGAGATGGCGCTGGCGAGCACCTTTGTTCCCTGCCAAGCTGTGCTATGGCGTGCCTGAATCACCCCCCCCCCCCCCCCGCTCCCTGTTGTCCTGCAGCACTCCCGTTCTCCGAGATCTGGTAACTTATAACCTTCCAGATGTTAAGTCCCGCTTGCTGTCAGAACATACTCTGTCTGGCCCCTCTGTTTTTGCAAGCCAGACTTGGAGGCTCTGCTTTGCCAGCGGGCTGCCCCTCTGTCCCGGCTCCCTCCCGCCAGTCCGTGTAGCACGCACCACCTCTCTGCCCTTCCTACCCTCTTCTGTGGACCTCTTGTCTATGCTTGGCTCTGGAGAATCCATTCTGCTAGTCTTCTGGCCATTTTCTGGGTTATTTAGGCAGGTGTGGGTGGAATCTAAGTGATCTGCAGGACACTGTGAGCCCAGCGTACTCCTATGCTGCCATCTTCCCAGAAGCCTCAAGATTTTTTTAATTAAAAAAATAGAATGAATGAGTTAACCAAGAAATTAAAGAAGAAATTTTTTAAAAATACATGAAAGCTGATGAAAATGAAAGTAAAATAATCCAAACCCTTTGGGATGCAGCAAAGGCAGTCCTAAGAGGAAAGTATATTGCAATCCAGGCCTATCCCAAGAAGAAAGAAAGGTCTCAAGTACACAGTCTAAACTTACACCTAAAAAACTAGCAATGGAACATCCAATAAAGCCCAAATCCAGCAGAAGAAGGAAATAATAAATGTGAGAGCAGATATAAACAATATAGAAACAAACAAAAAAACAGGACAGATCAATGAAACCAAGAGCTGTTTCTTTGAGAGAATAATCAAAATTGATAAATCCCTAGCCAGACTTATCAAAAAGAAAATAGAAAGGGCCCATATAGATAAAATCACAAATGAGAGAGGGGAGATTACAACCAACACCACAGAAATACAAACAACTATAAGAGAGTATTATGAACAGTTATATGCCATAAACTGGGCAATCTGGAAGAAACGGACAAATTCCTAGAAACTCACACACTACAAAAAATGAATCAGGAAGAAATAGGAAAATTTGAGCAGGCCCATAACAAGCAAAGAAATGGAATCAGTTATCAAAAATGTCTCAACAAACAAGAGTCCTGGACCAGATTGCTTCCCAGGGGAATTCTACTAGACATTTAAAAAAGAGTTAATACCTATTCCTCTCAAACCATGCCAAAAAATAGAAGTGGAAGGAAAGCTGCCAAGCTTATTCTATGAAGCCAGCACTATCTGATTTCAAATACAAAGACCCCACTAAAAGGAGAATTACAGGCAAATATCCCTGATAAACCTGGATGCAAAAATTCTCAACAAGATTCTAGCAAACCGAATTCAAAAGTACATTGAAAGAATTACTCACCATGATCTATTGGGGTTTATTTCTGGGCTACAGGGGTGGTTCAATATTCACGAATCAATCAACATGATACATCAGATTAATGAAAGAAAGGATAAGAAACATATGATCCTCTCAATAGATACAGAAAAACATTTGACAAAATATAGCATCCTTTCTTGATAAAAATCATCAAGAAAGAAGGGTAGGAAGGAACATACCTCAATATCATAAAGGCCATATATGGAAGGCCCACAGCTACTATCATCCTCAGTAAGAAAAAACTGACAGCTTTGCCTCTAAGGTCAGGAACGCGACAGGGATGTCTGCTCTCACCACTCTCACCACTGTTCCACATAGTACTGGAAATCCTAGTGTCAGCAATAAGACAAGAAAACTAAATAAAAGACATACAAATTGGGAGGAGTTAAGATGGCAGAGCAGCATGAAGACCCTGAGCTTGTTTCACCCCTGAAAGGCAACTAAATCAGCACCAAACCATTTTGAACACCTAGAATATTGTTGTGAGGATTAATGCAACAATCTGCATAACTTGAGCCACACAACTCAGCAGGTACATGGTGCAGAAAGTTGAACTGAGGGAGAAAAAACAGCAGGGGGTAAGGAGCCATTTTTTTAATTTTTTAAAATGTTTATTTTTGAGACACACACACACACACACACACACACACACACACACACACACCTACACACACACAGTGCAAATGGAGGGGCAGGAGAGAGGGAGACAGAATCCGAAGCAGGCTCCAGGCTCCGAGCTGTCAGTGCAGAGCCTGAGGCAGGATTTGAACTCATCAAACTTGAGATCATGACCTGAGCTGAAGTCAGATGCTTAACCCAGCCACCCAGGTGCCCCATAAGGAGCCATTTTTGCAGAGAAAGGAAAGAAAGAGAAAGAGAAGGGGGAAAGTATGGCACATAGGTATCATTCAAGAAAAGCACTTCCCTGAAAGTAGCAGGAGAGAAAGAGAAAGAGTGAAAACACTCACAGGGACTGAACAAGAAATCTGTTCCACAAAACCATTGAAGGGGAGAAAGGAGAGGGTTTCAATACACCAAGATTCTATCAGCGGTGGAGCACAGAGTCTGAAGTTTCAGGGCTCAGTGCCTGGAAATGCTCTGATGAGGAAGTAGAGAGAATCCCCAGGAGCAGGCAGCTTGGTCTGGGGGGGGGGAGTCCATGTGCCACACAGGGAGAAGTGGTTACCCTGCTTGGAGTGTATTTGGTGGAGGCCATAAGGCCCCCACAGGCAAAGGTCTCAGTGGACCCAGGAGTGCAGCCATGTTTGCTGGTATTGGACAAAAATGCCAGAGTGCAGTGAAACCTGTGCTGGCTATGTGTTGTGATTTGCCATAATCTCTGAACCTCTGTCGCTGTGTGATCACATGAACATTTTCTGGGGCAAGCCAACACCTGGCCATTGCTCAGTGAGATCCTCCCCCAGAGAGTTGGCGTGGGTCCAAGCCACAGGGGTCACTGAAGTGTGGGGTTTTGAAACACAACTGTATGTGGGACAAAACTCTGGAGGGAGGTGCCCACTGGCAGGTGGACAGCTTGGACATGGACAGGGTAGAGGCAGGGAGTGAATGGAGGCCTGAGACAAGGGAGGTATGCTTCATGGTAAGTTGGTGAGAGCGCAAAGTTCCTGTGCCAGAGACCAGGGAGCTGGGTGAGGCCATTTCCACCTCTTCCATGCACACACACATGTGTGCATGCACATATGTGTGCGTGCATGTGTGTGCATGTGCACATGTGTGCATGCATGTGTGTGCATGCGCACATGTGTGCATGCACAGTGATACCCCCCAGAAAGCAAAGTACTGCCACATAATAGAGAACAGAGCTGTTACACCACAGCCCACCCAACTGTGCCCTCCAACACATCCCCAGAAGACCAGCACATCATTCCACCTGCTTAGTGTATGGACTATAGGTTGCTTCACAATTGCAGTTTTAGGGGAAACTGGATGTAACTTCATTCAGGTTTCATTCTGTTTGCTGGTTCATTTATTTGTTCATTTTCTTTGCTTCTATTTTTGTTTAAATTGTTTTTTTTTTCCTTTCTCTTTCTTGGATAGAGAAAGAGAAAAAATCATTTTCATTGTTTTTACTTTATCTTTTTATTTTAAAAACTTTTTATTCTATTTCATGTGGAGTTATTTCTAGAGAATATATTGTAAGCCCTGGGAAAGTGAATGGGATAATTGGTGAAACTTCAGGGATGTTCTGATTTCAATAGCACAATAGCACTATGAGAATAGTGCCCCATGATCTCCCAGGAGATCATGTAATTGCCCAGTAGTCCTTGAAACTGCATACCTTCTCTGCATGCTTTCCTGGAAACACCAAATGTGTGTTTGGTCTATGTCTGGAGGCTCCTTATGTTTTCCTCTCATGCTTTAACAGTCTTTGATGTTTATACCTGGTGAATAGGAAATAAAGACTATGTGAAGTTTGCAGCTGCTTATTTTTTGCTGGCAGAGGCAGCCCTGCACATCCGCTCAGTCTAAGTGTCAGAGAAGTTTTACTTCCGTACATGGCTACAAGTGGTGCCCAAATAGGGGCTGACAGAATCACCTGGCTCCTGGCTGCGTGCCTCAGCTCTCAAATCCAGAAAAGGGAAAAAAGCATGTCCACTCATTCAGGTAGGAACTACCAGCACTCAGTGCCCACAACAAGGTGAACAAAATATCCTTAATCTTTCCTTTTCCAATCAGACGTGCAGAATCTTTCATCTTCTTGTCTCTTTTACTATTGTTTTCATGTTTGCCTCATGGGAATTTCATTATCTAAACAGAATAATATACATAAGGAGCAACTCCATATGCTTTTGAACTCATCAGGATGTAAAATTCCAGACAAAGATTAAACCCAACTGTGTTTTATAATTTATCAGCAATACCCATGGTACTCTGCTAAGAGGTCCGTTGAACTGGCTGATTGGGAGAGCATAAGGAGCTGCTTAAAAAATGTTCTCCACCCAGTAAAGATCTTTCATTTACACACTTGGAACTTATGCCCCATTCCCATTCATGCTTTACAAGAAAAACCTGATAAAAATAGTTGGCAGGACTTAATCCCTCTGCCTCCTAATTCACTTCCTCCATCTCGCCTTATGGCTAGGAGCCCAAAACATGTAGCCCCTGGCACATTGCCAAATATGTCTAATCCTGACTCTAATAATATGCAGGACCCTCCACTTCCTCCATCCTCCCCTCCTCTGGCTGTGCCAGAGGATCCTACATTAGTGCCCTCAACCCCCTCACTTTCTCTGGTAGATTGTTTAAGGAAGGACAAGAACAGGAAGGATTTGCCTTCCATGTTCTACGGGCTCAAGGCCAGGCACCTCTGCATGACCCTTTCCATGTGTTTAAGAAGATTCATAAAAGCATATGCAAAAATTGACTCTCAAGCACCTTTACCAAGGGAATTATAGAGGGAATAGGGGGAGGATATGAGATGACCCCTTGGGATCAACTCAACTTTTGTTAAAACAGTTCTCAATACTGCTCAGTATTCCCTCTGGTTGCAAAAATTTAAAGATGCCTTACATATTACAGCTATGGAGAATTTAAATAATGGAATTCCTATTGGAATGGACATGCTTTTGGGAGAGAGTCCCTATATGACTGTACAGGCTTAAATAAACATGGACAGCAGAATTTTTCCCCAGATCTCAGATGTGGCATCTAAAGCTTTGTCCCATATCTCTGATACTCAGACACACATTGGTTCCTTTGCCACCATCCAGCAAGGCAAAAATGAGCCCTATATGTCCTTTATTGAAAGATTACAAATTGCTATCTTAAGACAGGTTGATAATGTGGATGCTCAAAATGTTTGAACTCTTCAGTTGATGTAGGAAAATGTTAACCAAGATTTCCAGAAGATCCTTTCTCCCTTAAAGGGACTGAACCCTAATATTGCTGAAATGATTAAAGCTTATCAAAATGTGGGGACTGGATCCTATAAAGCAGTGTGATTAGCCTCAGCATTAAAACCCCCAAAATATTTTAAATATTGAAAACAAGACCCAAACCTTCTATTCAAAAATGCCCAAAATATAACATAGGATATCATTTGGCCAATCAATACAGATCAATAGATTCCCAAGGTAACTCTATTCCGGGAAACTTGAAGACAGGTGCCAACCCCTGTGCCTCAAAACAAAACAGGAGTCAGGCATCACAAATTTGGAATATGGATGCCAAGGAATAGATCCACAAATCAACAAGCAACGCTTTCAATAAAAACCTACACTAATCTCAGATCTCCTGGCCACCACCTGTGGCAGTGTGAGACTTGATTTGGCCCTTATGTCTAATTTAACCCTTAATATCATGGGGGAAGTCAAGAAGAGGCCTACAGGCATTTTTTGCCCCCTGCCTCCTGGTTACATGGGACTTCTATTAGGGAGATCTAGCACCACTTTAAAGGGGGATATTTGTTTTACCTAGAGTTATTGATTCTGACTTTACTGGAGAAATTCATATCATGCTTACTTCCTCTGTTTACACAGAGATTCCCTAAAATATCCCTATAGCACAGTTGCTTATATTACCTTATTGGGGGGCTGGCGAATGCCAATGCTAGGCATGGTCCTAAAGGTTTTAGTAGCACTAATCCTAAAGATGAAGCATTCTGGGCCATGCCCATACAACACACAAACTTTATAAATAAAAATTGCAAGCCAAACAATTAATGGTGTAATTGATATTGGGGCTGATGTTACAGTTATTAAAACACATGATTGGCCATCTGAGATCCCCCTTGTCTCCACAACCCAGACCATAACTGGGATCTAGGAACAAGGACTTCCTTTACAAAGTAAATTTCCTGTCATGTGTACTGACGTGGAGGGACACCAGGCTACCATTACCCCATTTGTCCTTGACCTCCCAATATCATTATGGGGTTGGGCCTTACCCAATTAAACCTGTCCATACAGTCAAATTTACCCTAACGGCCATTGCTGGAAAAATATCCAACTCAAACTGTCCTGGAAAACTGGAAAATGGGTCTGGGTGGAGCAATGGCCTTTAATTTCTTTTTTTTAAGCTTATTTTTGACAGGGAAAGAGAAACAGAGCATGAGTGGGGTAGGGGCAGAGAGAGGGAGACACAGAATCTGAAGTAGGCTCCAGGCTCTGAGCTGTCAGCACAAAGCCCTATTCGGGGATCAAACTCACGGACTGCAAGATCATGACCTAAGCCGAAGTCGGAGGCTCAATCAACTGAGCCACCCAGTCGCCCCACAGTGGCCTTTAAAAGGGGGGAAATTAAAGCAAATTCAAATACCAGTGAAAGAACAACTTAATCTTGGACATGTTGAACTAGCTCTTTCAACACTCCAATTTTTTATATTCCAAAGAAGTCAGGGAAATGGAGACTCCTCTACGATGTAAGTGCTGTTAATACTCTTTTGATCCCAATGGGGCCATTGCAATTTGGCCTACCTAACCCAGCTTTAATCCCTCGAGATTATAATATCATTATAATTGATTTAAAAGATTGTTTTTTCACTATTCCATTACCTCCAGATAACAAAGAAAAATTTGCTTTCTCTGTCCCTAATATTAACAATCATCAACATATACAGAGATTTCACTGGAAATTCCAGCCACAAGGCATTTTGAACAGCCCCACCATGTGTTAGTCATTCGTTACTGCAACCTTAACAACCACCAGAACAATTTCCCCAAGTTCTCATTTTTCATTACAAAGATGATATTCTATTAGCAGTCCCCCAACAAAACATTCTTGAGACTTGTTCACATTTTTTTTTCAATCAATTACTTCTGTCGGCCTCCTCATTGCTCCTGAAAAAATTCACAGGTAGGCTCCATAGAAATATTTAGGATATAAACTTTTGCAAAGTTATGTCATCCCACAACATATTCATCTCCCTAACCCTTTGACACTTAGTTCACTGCAACAATTCTTAGGACATATCAATTGGCTCAGACCCACCTTAGAAATCCTGACACATCAGCTTACTTCATTGTTTGACTTGTTAAGAGGGGACCCTAGCCCTGCTTACCCTCAGCATGTCACACCAAAAGCTCTAGAGCAATTGCATCTCATAGCCCATCAGGCTTCCATTACCTTTATTGATCAGCAGGAATCCCTATTTCCTTTTGTTATTTTCATTTTAAACACACCCCATTCTCCCACTGGAGTTGTCAACTTTTGCCTACTAAATGTATAATCATTGAATGGTTATTTTTACCTTCCCAACTCAAATGTCAGGTAACTCCTTATTTGTCACTCCAACTACAATGAATCCATGAGAGCTGTAATTGAATCATTCAACTTACCAGGACTGACCCTATATCTATTTTTCCAGGAATTAATAAAGATGAGATTGAATACCTTTGGGCCCAAAATGAACTTTTCCAAATCACTATGGCAGATTACACAGGTAATTTTCTTTATTCTTTCCCACATGCTAAAAGAATCCAAGGCCTTCAATTTCTTCATCTTTCTGCTAAACCCCTCATTTCCAAACAATCAATTTTTGGTTGTTTGGTTGATGCTCTTACTGGTATATTATTTTATTGTGGCTCAAAAAGGGCCTTCTGAGGTGTCATTACATGGACCGAAAATGCCACCTGGAAATTTACCCTTACTGCTTCCACTACTTCTACCTAAAGGGCTGAACTAGCTGCTGCTATATTGGCTCTCAAAACATTTTTGAATCAACCAATTAATTACCAACTCTCAATATGTTGCTCAATTACTTAATGACCTTCCTTGTGCCACTCTCAATACTAACCTTGATCAACCTTTGCTCAATATGTTTCTAGAAGCCCAAGAACTTTTGCAAATGCATCATCATCTCATTTTCATATTTCATATTCAAAGTCATTCTCATTTACCTGGGCCCCTTAAATATGGAAATGACTTAGCTGGCTCTTTATTAACAGGGTCACTTTCTCATCCACTATCATTTCTCACTCTTTTTTTCACCAAGGTGCATGCTATCCAAATATATTTCCATTCCTCTTGCTCAAGCAAAGAATGTCATTCATTCCTACCCAGAATGTCAATAATTTCCCCCTACTTACTTGCTCCATGGAATAAACCCTCAGGGCCTAACAGTCAATCAATTATGGCAAATGGATGTTACACACATATCTTTTGGTAAGTCTCAATGGGTGCATGTGTCTATAGACATTTTTTCCGTATATATATATGGGCTCTGCCCAGAAAGAACGCATCTCACATGTTATCTCTTACTTACTGGAATACTTTACAGCAATGGGTGTACCTGAAAAGATCAAAACTGATAATGCCCCAACTTACACCTCACAACAATTACAACTCTTCTTCCAACAATGGAATATATGTCCCTTCACTGGAATTCCTTATAACCCACAAGGTCAAGCCATTGTGGAATGTGCAAATGGCACCCTAAAACTACTTTTATTGAAACTAAAGGGGGAAAATTCTACCCCTACGGCCAGATTAATGAAAGCCCTATTCACATTAAATCATTTATAAGTAGAAATTCTCATTCTGCAGTGTTCATTTTCAAATGGAATAGGAACTCCCCCAAACCAAGATATGATATAGATTGCCCAATGAGGGGCAACCTGGAAGCGTCCAACACCATTGTTAACTAACCTGGGGGAGGGGTTATGCTGCTGTGTTTTCTCCTCAAGGTCCTGTATGTGTACCTTCCCAGTTAATAAAACCACATCATAAGCTGGCACGAGGGACTCAGAAATCCAATACCAGACTTCAAATTGATGGCAGTGGCCCCTCCCAATGGGATGTCAAATCAAAGAAAAGGAATATTGGGGCCCCTGGGTGGCTCGGTCGGTTGAGTCTGGGACTTCTGGCTCAGATCATGATCTCACGGTCTGTGAGTTTGAGCCCCGCATTGGGTCTGTGCTGACAGCTCAGAGCCTGGATCCTGCTTCAGATTCTGTGTCTCCCTCTCTCTCTGACCCTTCCCTGTTCATGCTCTCTCTCTGTCTCAAAAGTAAACATTAAAAAAAAAAAAAACAAAGAAAAGTAATATTGGCCACTCAGCCAACTGAGATATATCCTGGGGTGATGTTAAGAAATTAACTTCACAGGCTGAAGCAGTGTTAATCAACACAGGCACGCCTGTGACCTCTGAAAATGTTTCTGTCCATCATCTCTTACTTTACTGCCCACTCAACTAAGGTAATACTCCTGCTAATGTGTCTTCATTCTTTACCTGCTGCTTTTAGTCACCCACACTTTACTTTTCCCTATTGGACTTATCCTGTTAGCCCTCCTATGTTTGATCTAGTCTCCTGGGAAGATCTTGAAATTCCTATCTCATCTAATGATTCCTCTATTACCAAAGGACACTGGGTCTATTAACACTGATGATTCGTCTAACTATGCATCACATAGACTCTCCACAAATTGGAATTTTTCTCACTTGGGCATTCCTCTTTGTTTCTATTATAACTCTAATACTTTCAATATTAACCTAAGCCCCTGTGTCCCTCTTCACAAACAATGAAGAGCGTACCTAAAACACCAGAAGATGAATCTCAGGTAAGTATTATTAGATATCAACATTTTGTTCTCACAGTGGGAATATAAGTAAACCTATCTGAGGGAAAATGAATACCAAAACCTCCAGTGCCAGTATGTTCCAGACTCTGGCTGGAGATGGGGTACCATGATGGCTTCTCATGGGACCTCTGCTGTTCTTGTAATTTTACTCATATTTCCTTATTTAACAAAATAATAAATTGATCAGTAATCAAAAATCTCCCAACAAGGAAGATTCCAGGTCTGGATAGCTTTCCAGGGGAATTCTACCAAACACATAAAGAAGAGTTGACATCTATACTTTTGAAGCTGTTCCAAAAAAATTAAAAAAAAAATAAAAGAAATAGAAGGAAAACTTCCAAACTCATTGTATGAGGCATTACCTTGATTCAAAAACCAAAGACCCCACTAAAAAGGAGAACTATAGACCAATATCCCTGATGAAATGGATGCAAAATTTCTCAACAAGATACTATCAAACAATACATTAAAGAATTATTCAGCATGATACAGTCAGAATTATTCATTTGATATAGGGCTAGTTCAATACTGCATCAATCAAGGTGATACATCACATTAATAAAAGAAAGGATAAGAACCACATGATCTTCTCAATAGGTGCAGAAAAAGCATTTGACAAAATACAGCATCCATTATTGATATAAACCCTCAACAAAGAAGTGTAAGAAGGAACATACCTCAAGATCATAAAGGCAATAGATGAAAGGCCCACAGCTAATATCATCCTCAATGGGGAAAAACTGAGAGTTTCCCCCCCAGGGTCAGGAACACAACAGGGATGCCCACTCTCACCACTGTTGCTCAACATAGTGTTGGAAGTCCTAGTCTCAGCAATCAGACAACAAAAAGAAGTAAAAGGCATCCAAATCGGTATGAAGGAAGACAAATTTTCACTCTTCACAGGTGACATGATAATCTATGTGGAAGACCCAAAAGACTCCACCAAAAAAAAACAAAAATTCTAGAATTGAGACATAAATTCAGCAAAGTTGCAGGATATAAAATCAATGCACAGAAATTGGTTGCATTTCTATACACCAATAACAAAGCAACAGAAAGAAATCAAGAAATTGATCCCATTTATAATTGCACCAAAAACCATAAAGAACCTAGGAATAAACCTAATCAAAGAGGTGAAAAATCTATACACTGAAAACTATAGAAAGCTTATGAAAGAAATTGAAGAAGACACGAAAAAATGGAAAAACATTTCATGCTCATGGATTGGAAGAACAAATATTGTTAAAATGTCACTACTACCCAAGCAATATTCAATGCAATCTGTTTCAAAATAACACCAGCATTCTTCACAGAGCTAGAACAGTCTTAAAATTTGTATGGAACCAGAAAAGATCCTGAATAGCCAAAGCAATCTTGAGAAAGAAAACCAAAGTAGGAGGCATCACAATCCCGGACTTTAAGCTGTATTCATCAAGACAGTATGGCACTGGCACAAGAACAGACACTCAGACCAATGAAACAAATAGAGAACCCAGAAATAGACCCACAAACGTATGGCCAACTAATCTTTGACAAAGCAGGAAAGAATATCCAATGGAACAAAGACAGTCTCTTCAGCAGGTGGTGCTGGGAAAACTGGACAGTGACATGCAGAAGAACGAACCTGGACCACTTTCTTACACCATACACAAAAATAAACTCAAAATGGATGAAAGACCTAAGCGTAAGACAGGAAGCCATCAAAATCCTCGAGGAGAAAGCAGGCAAAAACCTCTTTGACCTTGGCCACAGCAACTTCTTACTCAACACGTCTCTGGAGGCAAGGGAAACAAATGCAAAAATGAACTACTGGGACCTCATCAAAATAAAAAACTTATGCACAGCAAAGGAAACCATCAGCAAAACTAAAAGGCAACCGACAGAATGGGAGAAGATATTTGCAAATGACATATCAGATAAAGGGTTAGTACCCAAAATCTATAAAGAACTTATCAAACTCAACACCCAGAAAACAAATAATCCAGTGAAGAAATGGGCAAAAGACATGAATAGACACTTCTCCAAAGAAGACACCCAGATGGCCAACCGACACATGAAAAAATGCTCCACATCACTCATCATCAGGGAAATACAAATCAAAACCACAATGAGATACCACCTCACACCTGTCAGAATGGCTAACATTAACAACTCAGGCAACAACAGATGTTGGCAAGGATGCAGAGAAAGAGGATCTCTTTTGCATTGTTGGTGGGAATGCAAGCTGGTACAGCCACTCTGGAAAACAGTATGGAGGTTCCTCAAAAAATTAAAAATAGAACCACCTTATGACTCAGCAATTGCACTACTAGGCATTTATCCACGGGATACAGGTATGCTGCTTTGAAGGGACACATGCACCCCCATGTTTATAGGAACACTATCAACAATAGCCAAAGTATGGAAAGAGCCCAAATGCCCATCGATGGATGAATGGATAAAGAAGGTGTGGAAAATATACAATGGGGTAATACTCAGCGATCAAAAAGAATGAAATCTTGCCATTTGCAACTACGTGGAGGGAACTAGAGGGTATTATGCTAAGCGAAATTAGTCAGAAAAAGACAAATATCATATGACTTCACTCATATGAGGACTAAGATACAAAACAGATGAACATAAGGGAAGGGAAACAAAAATAATATAAAAACTGGGAGGGGGACAAAACATAAGAGACTCTTAAATATGGGGAACAAACAGAGGGTTACTGGAGGGGTTGTGGGAGGGGGGATGGGCCAAATGGGTAAGGGCCATTAAGGAATCTACTCCTGAAATCATATGCTGAGTAATTTGGTTGTAAACTTAAAAAATAAAATAAATTTAAAAAATTAAAAAGAGCTAAGTTTTCCTAACAACTTTACAACCCTAAACAAAAAAACAAAAACAAAAACAAAACGAAAAACGAAAAAAACGAAAAACGAGAGCAGAAGGCTGACACTCCTGCTTACTGCCCTCAGCCAGAGTGAGTCCCCTCTTTTATGTCTGGAAACAGCACAAAACTTTGGTGCAACCAATCTTTCTTGTGACCCAAGGGATTCAGACCATGCTGTCACTCTTGGGATTCTTCCCTGCTTCACCACTTGAGCACCTTTAAGCCAGGCACTTCCCCATGGTAGCGGATTTCTAAAAATTCAGATTTTGTGCTCAGCTGCTTATATTATTTTGTAGTAGCCTCTGTAAGCAGGCTTCCTCCCCGCAGCCATATCCAGAGAAATATCTTCCACCATAAACTCTCTGTACCTCCTGCCTTCCAAAAGGTGGTCACTTTTCTCTTGCAGTTTTGCAGTTTTTGTTCTCTCAGACCTCCAATTGATTTCTTCAATGTTGAGAGTGATTTGATAACTATCTAGCTATGTTCAAGGGATAAGATAAGCTAAGGGTCTCCCTACTCCTCTGCCATCATATCTCCTCTAGATCTTCTTGATGGATAGACCCCTTAATTATGATATAATGCCCTTCCTCATCTCTTGCTACAGTCTTCAGTTTAAAATCTAGCTAGTTTGATATAAGTATGGCTAGTCTGGCTTTCTTTTGACATCCATTAGCATGATGAATGGTTCTCCATCCCCTCGCTTTCAATCTGCAGGTGTCTTTAGGTCTAAACTGAATCTCTTATAGGGGGAATATAGAATGATCTTGTTTTTTTTTTTTATTCATTCTGATACCCTATGTCTTTTATTTGGAACATTTAGTCCATTTATATTCAGAATGATTATTGAAAGTTATGAATTTAGTGCCATTGTGTTTCCTGTAGAGTTGGTGTTTCTGGTAATGTCCTCTTGTCCTTTCTCATATTTGTTGCTTTGGTCTTTTTTTCTTTTTTCTTCTCTCAAAGAGTCCCTCTTAAAATTTCTTGCAGGGATGATTTAGTTGTCATGAACTTCTTTAGTGTTTGTTTGGGAAACTCTATCTCTCCTTCTATTCTGAATGACAGCCTTGTTGGGTAAAGAATTCTTGGCTGCATATTTCTCCCATTCATCACATTGAATATTTCCTGCCACTCCTTTCTGGCCTGCCATGTATCTGTGGACAGATCTTCTGTGAACCTGATCTGTCTTCCCTTATAGGTTTAGGACTTTTATTCCCTTGCAGCTTTCAGGATTCTGTCCTTGTCTATTTTGTGAATTTCACTATTATATGCCTTGGCTATGATCAGATTTTGTTGAATTTAAATGGGAGTTCTCTGTGCTTCTTGGATTTTGGTGTCCATGATCTTCCCCAGATTACGGGAGTTTTCAGTTATAACTTCTTTGAATAAACCTTCTTCCCCTTATTCTCTCTCTTTATCTTCTGAGACTCCCATGATATAAATGTTACTATGTTTTAATAAGTTTCTGAGTCCCCTAAGTCTGCCTTCAGGGCCCATGACCTTTCTTTCCCTCATCTTTTAGGTTCGTTATTTTCCAAAATTTTATCTCCTATACCACTGATTCCCTCCTCTACTTCATCCATCCTCATTTTTATGGCTTCCAATTGAGATTGCATCTCAGTTACAATATTTTTAATTTCAGCCTGATTAGATTTTAGTTATTTTATCTCTGCAGTAAGGGATTCCCTTGTATTTTCTATGCTTTTTTTCAAGCCCTACTAGTATACTTATAATTGTTGTTTTAAATTATAGTTCAGACATCTTAATTTTATCTGTATTGATTAAACCCCTCATCATGACTTTTTATTCTTTCTTTTGGGGTCAATTCCTTCAGCTTATGTTGTCAAGGTCAGAAAAAAGAAAAATAAAGGAAGCTGGATCCTGTTTCCCCTAGAGCTGAAGCTTTGTAACACTCTATGAATAGCAGGCTTGGTTCATGTGAGGGGTTTGTGCTGGTTTTATGATGGTAGGGCCTGTGGCTGATCCTCAGGAAGACTTATCCTAGTGGAGATGCGCCTGCAGGATGCTAGGGGAAAGGACTTGGTGTACATGGCTCCAGCCTCCACTTGGTGGTGCTGTTTTGCTCACTGAAGTTAGTCAGTGCTGGTGGGCAGGGTGAAGATGGCATTGTCCAGCTCTCTTATCCCTGGAGCAACGAGATCGCACATGGCACTCTTCAGGAAGCCCTCGCAGAAGAGCAAACAATCATCCAGGTTTCTGGAAGATCCTCGTCTTCACCCTCCCTGCATCTAAACTGCCTGTCTGCCAGGTGGCATAGCACGCCTGTGTTTTATATCAGGTACTGGGCTGCATTTCAAAACTCCAAATTTTAGAGATCCACATGGTACAGATCTGAGCTGATCCTCTGGGAGAGGGTCACACTATGCTGTGACTGGTGCTGGCTTGTCCCAGAAATCGGTTATGCTGCTGTGCAGTTGTTTGGGATTTATCGTCAAGTGCAGCAGAAAGCTTACACCAAGGCTCATTGCCCTCAGCCAGTGTTCCCATTCCTATGTTAGTGAATGGGCCAGCCCAGTAGAGCTGGCCAGGTCTCTTGACCCTAGAAAAGATGTGCCATCCCTTCCAAATGCGCTCCTAACAGAGAAAATGCTTCTCCCCATGTGAGCCATGGGATCCTCAGACCATGGTGCCCCTACCAGGTTTTTACCCTCCTTCCCCACCAGATCACCACTAAGTTCACCAGGCATGACTCTGGTGATGGTATGGACGTCCAAAACTACAGACTCTGCACTCCATTGTTTATAAAAACCAAAGGTATTCAGCCCCTCTCCTTTTCCCAGTAACGGTTTTAGAGAAGAGTTTTTCTTGAACAATTCCTCATGCACACTTTCACTCTTTCTCTCTCCCTCTTTCTTTTGCACTCCTTTCTCCTCGATCAAGACTCCCTCCCCATCTCAGTACTCACAGCTCTCTCTCCCCCAAATCAACTCTCTGCAGTTCCTACCTTCCACAATGTGGTGCTTTTTTCATCTCTCTTTATGAATTTTTAGCTCTCTCATTCCTTAGATCTTGGGTCTTGAAAACAATTTGATATTCATCTAGCTATGTTTGAGGCAAGCCTAGGGTCTCCCTACTCTTCAGCCATCTTTGTAAGGTTTTTTTATGTTTGTTTATTTATTTTTGAGAGAGAATAGAGGTCAGAGAGAGAGAGAGAAAGAGAGAGAGAGAGAGACTCCCAAAAGAGAGAGACTTCCAAGTCTCTCCCAAGAGAGTCCCAATGAAGGGCTCAAACCCATGAACTGTGAGATCATGACCTGAGTGTAAACCGAGAGTTGGATGCTTAACTGACTAAGCGACCCAGGTGCCCTGGGTGTTTTTTGATTACTGATTCAATATCCTTGCTGTTAATGTCTGTTATATGTTTAAATGTTATATTTTTTCCTGCTTCAATTTTGGTAGGTTATATGTTTATAGGAATTTATCCATTTCTTTTAGGTTGTCTCATTTGTTTGTATATAGTTTTTCACAATATTCTTACTTTTTTTTTTTTGTATTTCTGTGGTGTTGGTTGTTATTCTTCCTATTTATTTGTGATTTTATTTATTTGGGTCTCTCTCTCTCTCTCTCTCTCTCTCTCTCTCTCTTTGGTGTGTCTGGCTAGAAGTTTATGAATTTTGTTAATCTTTCCAAAGAACCAGCTCCTTGGTTTCATGGACTTTTTTTTTCCAGTTTCTATATCATTTATATTTGTAATATTTATTATTTCCTTTCCTCTGCTGGCTTTACACTTCATTCTTCATTCTTCTGTTTCAAGCTCTTTTAGGTGCAAGTTTAGGTTTTATTTGAGGTGTTTTTTTTTTTTTTTTTTCTTCAGGTAGGCCTGTATTGTTATATACTTCCCTCTTAGGACCACTTTTGCTGAATTCCAAAGGTTTTGGAGCTTTGCGTTTTCATTTTTATTTATTTTCATGCATTTTTTTTTTTTACTTCTCCTTTGATTTCATGGCTGACCCATGCATTGTTTAGTAGCATGTTACTTAACCTCCATGTATTTGTGCTCTTCCCAGATTTTTTTTGTGATTGACTTATACTTTTATAGTATTGTTATTAGTAAAGGTTCATGGTTTGATTTCAAACTTTTTGTATTTTTTGAGGCCTGATTTAGTACCTAATATGTGATCTATTCTGGAGCTGTTTCCATGTGCACTTGAAAAATATGTGTATTCTACTTTATTAGTATGATAAATTCTGAATATGTCTGTTTACTCCATCCAATCCAGTGTTTCACTCAAAGTCATTGTTTCCTTGTTTATTTTGTTTGTTTGATCTGTCCATAGATGGAAGTGTGGTGTTAAAGTCCCCTATGATTATTGTATTAATATTGGTTAGTTCCTTTATGTTTGTTATTAACTGATTTATTATTTGGGTGCTTTCATGTTTGGTGCAAAAATATTTACAATTGTTATATTTTCTTGTCTCTTTCTTTATTAAATACTGCTCTTCTTTTTCTTTTTTTACAGACCTTGTTTTAGGCTATTTTGTCTGCTACAAGTATTGCTGCTCTCACTTTCTTTGGATATCCATGTGCATGCTGTGTTTCTCCATAACCTCAGTTTTAATCTGCCTGTGTCTTTATCTAAAATGAATTTTTTATAGGCAATGTATAGATGGATCTTGTTTTTTATCCACTCTGTAACCTTTGGTATCTTTTTAAATTTATTTATTTAAATTCAAGTTATCATACCATGTAGTATTGGTTTGAGGAGTAGAATCAAGTGATTCATTACTTACATATAACACTCAGTGCTCATCTCAACAAATGCACTCTTTAATTCCCAACACCCATTTTGCCCATTCCCCATCCACCTCCCCTCCAGCAACCCTCAGTTTGTTCTCTGTATTTAAGAGTCTTTTACGGTTTTTCTCCATCTCTGTTTTTATCTTATTTTCCTTCCCTTCCCTCATGTTTATCTGTTTTGTTTCTTAAATTCCACATAAGTGAAATCATATGGTATTTTTCTTTCTCTTAATAATTTATTTCACTTAGCATAATACCCTCTAATTACATCCATGTTGTGGCAAATGGCTATATTTTATTCTTTTTGATCACTGAGTAATATCCCATTATATATATAATATATATATAATCGGGGCTTGATCTCACAATCATGAGATCAAGACCAGAGCCAAAACTGAGAGTTGAACACATAATTGACTTTGCCACACATCTTCTATACCTATACCACATCTTCTGTTTTTTTTTTTAATTTTTAAATGTTTATTTTATTTTATTTGTATTTTTTCCTTTTTTGTAATTTTATTTTTTTATTTTTTAACATGTACAACCAAATTAGTTAGCATATAGTGCAAAAAAACAAGATCATTCTATATTCCCCCTATAAGAGATTCAGTTTAGACCTAAAGACACCTGCAGATTGAAAGCGAGGGGATGGAGAACCATTCATCATGCTAATGGATGTCAAAAGAAAGCCAGACTAGCCATACTTATATCAAACTAGCTAGATTTTAAACTGAAGACTGTAGCAAGAGATGAGGAAGGGCATTATATCATAATTAAGGGGTCTATCCATCAAGAAGATCTAGAGGAGATATGATGGCAGAGGAGTAGGGAGACCCTTAGCTTATCTTATCCCTTGAACATAGCTAGATAGTTATCAAATCACTCTCAACATTGAAGAAATCAATTGGAGGTCTGAGAGAACAAAAACTGCAAAACTGCAAGAGAAAAGTGACCACCTTTTGGAAGGCAGGAGGTACAGAGAGTTTATGGTGGAAGATATTTCTCTGGATATGGCTGCGGGGAGGAAGCCTGCTTACAGAGGCTACTACAAAATAATATAAGCAGCTGAGCACAAAATCTGAATTTTTAGAAATCCGCTACCATGGGGAAGTGCCTGGCTTAAAGGTGCTCAAGTGGTGAAGCAGGGAAGAATCCCAAGAGTGACAGCATGGTCTGAATCCCTTGGGTCACAAGAAAGATTGGTTGCACCAAAGTTTTGTGCTGTTTCCAGACATAAAAGAGGGGACTCACTCTGGCTGAGGGCAGTAAGCAGGAGTGTCAGCCTTCTGCTCTCGTTTTTCGTTTTTTTCGTTTTTCGTTTTGTTTTTGTTTTTGTTTTTTTGTTTAGGGTTGTAAAGTTGTTAGGAAAACTTAGCTCTTTTTAATTTTTTAAATTTATTTTATTTTTTAAGTTTACAACCAAATTACTCAGCATATGATTTCAGGAGTAGATTCCTTAATGGCCCTTACCCATTTGGCCCATCCCCCCTCCCACAACCCCTCCAGTAACCCTCTGTTTGTTCCCCATATTTAAGAGTCTCTTATGTTTTGTCCCCCTCCCAGTTTTTATATTATTTTTGTTTCCCTTCCCTTATGTTCATCTGTTTTGTATCTTAGTCCTCATATGAGTGAAGTCATATGATATTTGTCTTTTTCTGACTAATTTCGCTTAGCATAATACCCTCTAGTTCCCTCCACGTAGTTGCAAATGGCAAGATTTCATTCTTTTTGATCGCTGAGTATTACCCCATTGTATATTTTCCACACCTTCTTTATCCATTCATCCATCGATGGGCATTTGGGCTCTTTCCATACTTTGGCTATTGTTGATAGTGTTCCTATAAACATGGGGGTGCATGTGTCCCTTCAAAGCAGCATACCTGTATCCCGTGGATAAATGCCTAGTAGTGCAATTGCTGAGTCATAAGGTGGTTCTATTTTTAATTTTTTGAGGAACCTCCATACTGTTTTCCAGAGTGGCTGTACCAGCTTGCATTCCCACCAACAATGCAAAAGAGATCCTCTTTCTCTGCATCCTTGCCAACATCTGTTGTTGCCTGAGTTGTTAATGTTAGCCATTCTGACAGGTGTGAGGTGGTATCTCATTGTGGTTTTGATTTGTATTTCCCTGATGATGAGTGATGTGGAGCATTTTTTCATGTGTCGGTTGGCCATCTGGGTGTCTTCTTTGGAGAAGTGTCTATTCATGTCTTTTGCCCATTTCTTCACTGGATTATTTGTTTTCTGGGTGTTGAGTTTGATAAGTTCTTTATAGATTTTGGGTACTAACCCTTTATCTGATATGTCATTTGCAAATATCTTCTCCCATTCTGTCGGTTGCCTTTTAGTTTTGCTGATGGTTTCCTTTGCTGTGCATAAGTTTTTTATTTTGATGAGGTCCCAGTAGTTCATTTTTGCATTTGTTTCCCTTGCCTCCAGAGACGTGTTGAGTAAGAAGTTGCTGTGGCCAAGGTCAAAGAGGTTTTTGCCTGCTTTCTCCTCGAGGATTTTGATGGCTTCCTGTCTTACGCTTAGGTCTTTCATCCATTTTGAGTTTATTTTTGTGTATGGTGTAAGAAAGTGGTCCAGGTTCGTTCTTCTGCATGTCACTGTCCAGTTTTCCCAGCACCACCTGCTGAAGAGACTGTCTTTGTTCCATTGGATATTCTTTCCTGCTTTGTCAAAGATTAGTTGGCCATACGTTTGTGGGTCTATTTCTGGGTTCTCTATTTGTTTCATTGGTCTGAGTGTCTGTTTTTGTGCCACTATTACTCTATATTCTGTAACTATAGAATACTTATGAAAGAAATTGAAGAGGACACAAAGAAATGGAAAAGCATTCCATACTCATGGATTGTCAAACAAATATTGTGAAAATGTCTGTACTACTCAAAGCAATCTACATGTTTATTGCAATCCCTAGCAAAATACCACCAGAATTTTTTTCACAGGCAGAACAAAGAATCCTAAATTTTTTATGGAACCAGGAAAGTCCCCAAATACCCAAAGAAATCCTGACAAAGAGAAATAAAACTTTAGGCATCACAATTCCAGATTTCAAGCTACACTACAAGGCCATAGTCACCAAGATAGTATGGTACTGGCACAAAAACTGACAGAATGATCAGTGGAAAAGAATAGAAAACCGAGAAATTGACTCACAAATATATGGCCAACTAAGCTTCAACAAAACAGGAAAAAATATCTAGTGAAAAAGAAAATAGTCTCTTCAACAAATGGTGTTGGGAAGGCTGAATGGCAACATGCAGAAGAATGAAACTGGACCACTTTCTTACACCATACACAAAATATATTCAAAATGGATGAAAGACCTACATGTGAGACAAGACACCATCAAAATCCTAGAGAATACAGTCAGCAACCTCTTTGATCTCAGCCAGAGCAACTTCTTTCTAGACACATTGCCGGAGGCAAGGGAAACAAAGACAAACGTGATCTCCTGGGACCTGATCAAAATAAAACCTTCTTCAAAATGAAGGAAACAATCAACAAAACTAAAAGACAGCCTATGGAATGGGAAAAGGTATTTGCAAATGACATATGTGATGAAGGGTTAATATCCACAATCTATAAGGAACTTACCAAACTCAACATCCAAAAAACAAATAACTTAGAAGAAATAGGCAGAAGACATGAAAAAACATTTCTCCAAAGAAGACATCAAAATGGCTAACAGACACATGAAAATATGCTCATCATCAGGGAAATACAAATCGAAA
This sequence comes from Panthera uncia, assembly GCF_023721935.1. Taxonomy (NCBI): domain Eukaryota; kingdom Metazoa; phylum Chordata; class Mammalia; order Carnivora; family Felidae; genus Panthera; species Panthera uncia. The sequence goes on from NC_064807.1 coordinate 30,818,194, forward strand.
CCATGATGAGATACCACCTCACACCTGTCAGAATGGCTAAAATTAACAAGAAACAACACGTATTCATGAAGATGCAGAGAAAGGGGAACCTCTTGCACTAACGGTGGGAATGCAAACTGGTGCAGCCACTCTGGAAAACAGTATGGAGTTTCCTCAAAAAGCTAAAAATAGAACTACCCTATTACCCAGAAATTTCACTAGATATTTACCCAAAGGATACAAAAATACAAATTTGAAGCAGTACGTGAACCCTGATATTTATAGTAGCATTATCAACAACAGCCAAACGATGGAAAGAGCCCAAATGCCCATCTACTGATGAATGGATAAATATGTGGTGTGTGTATGTGTGTGTGTGTGTGTGTGTGTATATACAATGGAGTATTACTCAGCCGTCAAAAAGAATGAAATCTTGCCATTTGCAATGATGTGGAAGGAGGTAGAGTAGAGTGTGTTATGTTAAGCAAAATAAGTCAGTCAGAGAAAGACAAATAACATATGATTTCACTCATGTGGAATTTAAGAAACAAAAGAGATGAACCTATGCAATGGGGGGGAAAAGAGAGAAGGAAGGAAGCCATAAAGACTCTTTAGGATAGAGAACAATCTGAAGATTGATGAAGGGAGGTTGGTTTGGGATCTGCTAAGTGGGTGATGGTATTAAGGAGGGCGCTTTTTATGATGAGCACTTGGTGTCATATGTAATTGATTCATCACTAAATTCTACTCCTAAAATTAATATTACACTATATGCTAACTAACTAGAATTTAAATAAAAATTTGAAAAAAAATAATAGAAAGCTAGATCACCTTTAAAAAGGAGGGTGGGACTGGGCGATTGTTCTGACACTTGAGCCAGCTTCTGTGCATATGTAGGGGCTGACACTAGTTCTTCTGGAACAACTTTCCCATGGAGAGAGGAGTTGACAGAGTCCTCCCGACTTCTTTCCGAGAGTCCAGCCTGTGGCTGGCAGAAGCTGACTCTTGCTCTTAGACGTCTGAGGGAGTGGGGGAATTCCTGTTGTCCTGTAGTTACCTCCAGGCTGTGGCATACCCAGGCTAGGGCATTCCCATTAGCCCCCATGTAGACATGCCTTCATTCTGTTCCTGTCTCTGCCTCCCCAATGCCCCTTCACCTTCAGAACTTCTTCATCTGACATCCCTTTACTCCCTTTATTGTAATGAGAAATAACTTATTAGCTGATTAGAATGTAGCAGCACTCAGGCCACAGCTGAACATGAGTTCATAGGCTTAATCCACTATCCCTCCCTCTCAAGGCTGTTTGCATATTCATGGGAGATCCACAGAGGCATCAGCCTTTCTCATGCCAGGAACCTGCCAGGCACTGCACTGGGTGATTTTACATATTTTATCATCTCACTTAATTCTCATAGAAATTTTGTAATTATTATTTATTCCCATTTTGTAGATGAGGCTGCTGAAGCTCAGAGAAGCTAAGTAATTTGCCCAAGGTCACACAGATAATAATGGGAGTTGAGATTCCATGTCATTCTGTCTAGGTCCAGGACCCTACAGTGCATAGGAAAGGAGTACTGTTCACAGCCTGCCTCAATCACTGCAGATATGTCTACCTGCCTTCTCTACCTTCTGAAATACCATTTCTATTTATTCAGCTTCTCCTACAAAAGGGAAGCAGCATCAACTCCTATTTACAGTGATGAATTTTATAACCTTCTAGCATTTTCTGATGGGATGTATGTGAGAGAGCAAAACCTCACAGTCTTGTGGAAAGCACTGAAGAAGGTTTTAAGCCCTAAGGAGGATGAGTAAAGAGGATTCTGGCCTCTAAACTGTGAACAGGAGGGTTTTGAAAAGATCGAAGAGGCATCTCTGCAGCCAGTCTTCAGCTGCTTCATCAGGTGGACCATTGGTTCGGGGGCGGGGGTGGGAAGCGCGGTCAAAGCCCACCAGGGGGCAGCAGAGAATGAGTCAATGGACAGCAAGCTAACTTTGGGACACTGGCAGGTTAAGTTGCAACCTCACATCCAAACTAAAGGCAGATTTTAGCTGGGCCAGAAGAGTAATGGGTGGGGCAGCCTTGTAGTAACAGCTCACCCTTGATGCTTAAGGTATTTAAGCACATGGTAAGCATTATCTCCTTTAGCTTTCACAACTTACCTAGGAAGTAAATCCTATTTATTATCAGCCCTACTTTTTCATGCAATGAGGCTCCAAGAAGTATATGATTTGCCCAAGGTCACACAGATTGAAGAGATGAAGTACAGATAATTTGGACTCTAGAATCCCTGTGGTTAGCCTTGGAGCTATACTGCCAGGGAAGAAAGGACATTATGGGAAGTGTGGAAGGTAGTAGGGCCTGGGTTTGTTCTGGGGGCAGAGACTGATGCCTAGGCCAATCCAAGGACAGTGACTAGAAGCCTGGTCAAAAGGAAATTCTTGGGGTAATTCCAGGAAACAGGATGTGGTAGGATTTTCAGTCTGAGGTTCCCTGGAAACCCTTATTTGAAGAAGCCACTCCAGCTCATCCTTGGCACTTCACCCTGACAGGACTGGACACATCAGAAGCTGCAAGCCACTCAAAGACCCAAAGAGATGTCCCTGTAAGATCTAATCAGGACTCCCTTGCTGAGCTTCAAAAACTGGATGAGTGGGAGAGTATGTCTCCAAACAGGCTGTAGTGTCCCCAGTGTGCCGAATCTGGTCCTGTGGCTCTCTCTGGGGCAGGGGATGATGCTAGCTGCCTTGCATGATCCACGCTGGAACAATACCTGGGCAAATTCAAGGTCCCTGAATTAGTTCACATCACCAGGGGACTTAAACAAGACCTGGGAGCTTGCCTTACCCTGAGATCCAAGTCAGTACCTCCTTCTCTGGTCTTGCCACCAATCATGCAGGGGCCCAGTTTAGTTGAGGAATCCAGTTTAGCACAAACCTTTGGCTTCCTGGCTCAGAAATGCATCCTTCTTTCTAGACTTGCACCCACCACTAGGACTGTCTGGGAGTTACTGGGCATAACCCTAAGGTTCTCAGGTTAAAGTCACCTTCCTCAAATCCACTGACACAATGGGCTTATATTCTTCCTGATGCATGTACAGAATCTACTGAATCAGTCTCAGTTCTGGGAATCCAGACTAATTCATGTTCTGTTACTCTGCCTCAGGACCTTTGCTTCAGGTTCTTCTATCTGAGATCCTCTTCCTCCATCTTTGTATGACTTCTTTGCTGACTCCTTTTTGTCACTTACATCTCAGTTTACATTTTTCCTCTTTTTCAGAAAGGCTTTCCCTGTCTTACCTAATAAGGATCAAACCCCCTCTCTCTCCTTTTTGTCTTTTCTCTCCTTTGTAATTTCCAGTGATGATTATCCAGTATCCAGTAGGTTGATAATGCCCTCACACAGAACAGTCTAAAATGGAAAGTGGAAAGCCATAGGATAAGGAAGTAGTGGGGACCTTGGATATTATGGGGAAGTGACTTTAGTAGTTATTTAATCGAAGTCCTCAGCTGATAAGAATTATCACATTCTTTTTTTCAGTTGAGTGTTTTGTTTCTCCACAACAGTTACAGAGAGCTGGTAGGTAACTGTTCTATCCTAAGACATGCTTCTGGGTTATACACAGTTGACTCTTGGGGTAGATTATAATGCCAGGTCAAATCAGTTAGATACTAGGTAGGTCATATCCACCTGTTTTCAGTTAGATACTAGGTAGATCTTATCTACCTTCAAAGAGAAACTTTTGTCTGCCCCTTGCAAATGCACAGAACCCACTCTCCCCAGGAGACAATTATCTTTGAATATGTCACAGAGAAATCAGGGAGCTTAGGAAGTTTTTAGGAGGCCTTAAGGATCTTCTATTTCCTAATAGGAAATAGAATCCAACAATACATTAAAAGAATTATTCACCACGATCAAGTGGGATTTATTTCTAGGATGCAGGGCTGGTTCAGTATCTGCAAATCAATTAAAGTGATACATCATATCAATAAAAGAAAGGATAAGAACGACATGATCCTCTCAATAGATGCAGAAAAAGCATTTGATAAAATACAGCATCGTTTCTTAATAAAAACTCTCAAAAAAGTAGGGATAGAAGGAACATATGTCAACATCATAAAGGCCATATATGAATAGTCCCACAACTAATCTCATCCTCAATGGGGAAAAACTGTCAGCTTTTCTACTAAGATCGGGAACACAACAGGGATCTCCACTCTCACCACTGCTGTTCAACGTAGAGCTGGAAGTCCTAGTCCCAGCGATCAGACAACAAAAAGAAGTAAAATGCATTCAAATCATCAAGGAAGAAGTCAAACTCTTACTCTTCACAGATGACATGATACACTATGTGGGAAGCTCAAAAGACTCCACCAAAAAACCCTGCTAGAACAGCAAAGTCACAGGATATAAAATCAATGCACAGAAATTAGTTGCATTTCTATACATCAAAAATGAAGCAACAGAAAGAGAAATCAAGAAATTTATCCCATTTACAATTGCGCCAAAACCATAAAACACCTAGGAATAAACCTAATCAATAGGTAAAAAAAAAAACCTAATCAATAGGTAAAAAATCTATATACTGAAAACTATAGAAAGCTTATGAAAGAAATTGAAGAAGACACACAAAAAGTGGAAAAACATTCCATGCTCATGGATTGGAAGAACAAATAATGTTAAAAATGTCGCTACTACCCAAGCAATATTCAATGCAATCTGTATCAAAATAACACCAGCATTCTTCACAGAGCTAGAACAAACAATCCTAAAATTTGTATGGAACCAGAAAAGACCCTGAATAGCCAAACAATCCTGACAAAAACAAAAACAGAAACAAACCTGAAAACTGGAAGCATCACAATTCTGGACTTCAGGCTTTATTACAAAGCCGTAATCATCAAGACAGTAGGGTACTGGCACAAAAACAGACACACAGATCAATGGAACAGAATAGAGAACCAGAAATGGACCCACAGATGTATGGCCAACTAATCTTTGACAAAGCAGGAAAGAATATCCAATGGAAAAAAGACAATATCTTCAGCAAATGGTGCTGGGAAAACTGGACAGCAGCATGCCAGAAGGATGAAACTGGACCATTTTCTTACACTACACATAAAAGCAAACTCAAAACGGATGAAAGACCTAAATGTAAGACAGGAAACCATCAAAATTCTAGAGCAGAAAACAGGCAGCAATCTCTTTGATCTCGGCCGCAGCAACTTCTTTCTAGATAAGTCCCCGGAGGCAAGGGAAACAAAAGCAAAAATACAGTATTGGGACCTCATCAAAATAAAAAGCTCTGCACAGCAAAGGAAACAATCAACAAAACTAAAAGCCAACTGACAGAGTGGGAAAAGATATTTGTAAATGACATATCAGATAAAGGGTTAGTATCCAAAATCTATAAAGAACTTACCAAACTCAACAACCAAAAAGCAAATAATTCAGTGAAGAAATGGGCAAAAGACATGAACAGATACTTTTCCAAAGACACCCTAACGGACTAATGGCTAATGGACACAGGAAAAAATGCTCCACATCACTCATCATCAGGGAAATACAAATCAAAACCCCAATGAAATACCACCTCACACTTGCTAGATTGGCTAAAATTAACAATTTAAGGAAACAACAGATATTGGTGAGGATGTGGAGAAAGAGGAAAACTTGTACACTGCTGGTGGGAATGCAAACTGGTGCAGCCATTCTGGAAAACAGTATGGAGTTTCCTCAAAAAATTAAAAATAGAACTCCCCTATGACCCAGCAATTGCACTATTAAGTATTTATCCAAAGGATAGAAAAATGCTGATTCGAAGGGGAACATGCACCCCAATGTTTATAGCAGCACTATCAACAATAGCCAAATTATGGAAAGAGTCCAAATGTTCATCAACTGATGAATGGATAAATAAGATATGGTGTATATATACAATGGAATATTATTTGGCGACCAAAAACAATGAAATCTTGCCATTTGTAACAATGTGTATGGAACTAGAGTGTATTATGCTAAGTGAAATAACTCAGTCAGTAAAAGATAAATATCATATGATTTCACTTATAAGTGGAGTTTAAAAAACAGATGAACATAGGGGACAAGAAGGAAACATAAGATAAAAAGAGAAGGAGGTAAACCATAAGAGACTCTTAAATACAGAGAACAAGCTGGAGGGATGTTGGGTGGGGGGATGGGCTAAATGGGTGATGGGCATTAAGGAGGGCACTTGTTGGGATGAACACTGGGTATTAAATATAAGTGATAAATCACTAAATTCTAACAAAATAAATAAATAAAACCCTGATAAATTTTTTAAAAAGTATCTTCTATTTCCTCTTCTGGATCAGAACCAGGTGGGACAAGATGGTCTCCAGGTCTGAGCCTAAAGGCTCTTTAAGTCTTTGAGGTGGGGATAAGGGAGGATATAGGGTCCCCAGGTATATTTTCAGATAAACAATATCTAATTTTTTAAGTAAAAATATGTCCTATCCAGTAAGTGGGGCATAATTATGCTAAAAAATATATTTCATGGGACATAGTTATATTAAAAATTATTCAGTGTTTATCTGAAATTCAAATATAATTGGGCATCCTATATTTTATCTAGCAACCTTAAGGGAGACAGACCAACATTTAAAATAAGTGGCTTCCAAGGGGTGCCTGGGTGGCTCAGTCAGTTAAGCGTCTGACTTCAGCTCAGGTCATGATCTCACTATTCACGGGAGTTCTAGCCCCGTGATGGGCTCTGTGCCAACAGCTCAGAGCCTGGAGCCTGCTTCAGATTCTGTGTCTCCCTCTCTCTCTGCCCCTCCCCCACTCGCACTCTGCTTCTCTCTCTCTCTCTCTCTCTCAAAAATAAATAAACATTAAAAAGAAACATGTTAAATAATAAACAAACAAACAAATAAAATAAGTGGCTTCCCTAAAAGGAAATCTTGAGATTGGGGAAAACAGAGGCCACAGTGAGCAATGACTTTTTGAGGAGAGGAATGAAGTCAGTTTCTTTCATGCCAATTAAGCAATCACAGGCAACCCTGTCAGAAATCCAAACTCATGACTAACATGGGACTGGAGATCAGGAAAAGAAATTTAAAAGATTAAGAGCCAGAGAAGTAATCTTCACACACAGGGCAAGCCAGCAGACAGAACAATCCCATCCAGGAAGGTAAGAGCATGGCCTTCTCACCCATTGTTTTTGCCCAAGAGAACAGGTTTTGGGGGATTCTGGTGGGCTCCTTTGCCCTCCTTCGTTGCTTCCCTGATGCTTGGCTGTCAGCGAAATTTCTCCTCAGTGCATGTAAGTCTTCAGCTACTGAGGGCTCATGAAGTTTCTTCCTAGGTCCTGTTTCTAGACTGCCAAAAAGCAAAGAAGAGAGCCAGGTAAAGCAATCATTCAGGCTACATCCTGATTTTGATTCTGTGTGTGTATTCTCTTGTCATTTGAAAGACTGCTTCTCTTGGTTTGAGTGAGATGAGATGAGGTACATTTGTTGTCCCTATACTGTTTGCAGAGGTTTACATAGATTTACAAAAACAATTTAATGCAGAATCAAGTTTTGTATCTGTAATTTTGAGCACAGGGCTCACCCCTACATTATTTACCTGAGATGATCATGAGTTCAACTATAATTTCTTTCCTACAATTGGGAAGGAAAAATTACGCACAAAATGCCCCAGTGTAAGGTGTTCATGTGGTGAATTCCCCCTCTGTTCTCCCACTTCTCTCCTACTATTTTAAGCAGGCTCATTAATATAACTCTATTATCAGACCTTTGAAATTCATAAGAATAAGAGGGAAGAAAAATACATATAATAGCAAGGAGAGAAGAGAAACCACTGTTGGTTTCCAACCAGCACACTTTAATCATGACTTCCATAGTTCATGAGCTTTTGTCTATTTGTTTGTATTATGGCTTAAAATTGTGTATTAAAATATATATCATTATAAGACATATACACAAACAGATTTAAGCCCTATTCCTGAGACTTGAATGAGGGAGAAAGAGGATGCTGTGTTCAGCCACATATTCATGTCATCATAACCATCTATTTGGCCAAAGATTGAAATGAAATTAATACCTTTGGAGAGAACTCCTTTTATTAACCAGTTTTGTGCCAAGGAAAGTAGGGAATAAATAAAAATGAATTTTGTTTCTCTACAAGCTTATGGTATAGAGTCACATTGAAGGCAAATGAAGAGCATTTCCCCCCAGAATAATAACTCAAAGTTTGTTGTTGTTGTTGTTGTTTGCTTTTGTTTGTAGTTTCTTCTTTGAACTTAAGTTTCAGTTGGTAGAAGTGGTTAGAACCTTGAGCAATCTCCACTTGATATCAATGAAAAAAGCAAGTACAAATCCTTTCCCAGAGAGAAACCAGAGGGTCCTGGGTATTATCAATGTCCACCCGGAGAGAATGTCTTTTGGATCTTTATGAAGTGCTGAGTGAGATGCTCTGGATGCATTAAATGATGCCTGTGTGCCCCTACTACAGGTATCCTGCGAACTGTGCCCATAAGATGCCAAAAGAAGAGGCTTACTTCATCCTTGGCTACCCCAAGAAGGGGCACAACCACTCCTACATCACAACTGAAGAGTAAGTTCAAAACTGAACCTAGGGGGGTTTCTAGTTTGCCATTTGCTGACACAGCCTGCTGATTTCTACCAGCACCTGCTTGTCAGTAAATCTCTCTAGTGTTCATTTCTGCAGAGAGTAAAAACCCTGATAATGAGGTGAGGAACCCCCATGATCCTACAAGGGACTCAGTCAAGCTTCTCTGAGGCCAAACAGGCAAGGAAACAGGAATGATAATCAGTTGGATCTTGGCATTTATTTTTCTGTATCCTTGGCTATTAGGTTTTCACTACAGGTTCCCTGGATGGAAAACGTCTGGATGCAAGATGACACTTTCCTCAAACCTTGTTATGTCTAACCCACTCAGGCTCCTAGAGATGGTCTGCAGACAGAACAAAGGCGAGTTGCCAAAGAGCTAGTGAGAATGAAGGGCAAGTATGTGCGACTCCAACTGCAGACTGACTCCAGGGTGAAGATGGTGGTTATAATTCTGCATCATAATTTATCCTAAGGAAAGCTGTTTGATATTATGAATTAATTAAAAATAAGTATTTATATGATTCAGTATTTCTAAGTGCTAAGCAATGCATAATCAGTCCAAGACACTATCCTTGTCTTTGGAAAAATATTACAGTCTTTTGGATAATTAGGTTCAAGAATAATTTTAGCAAACATAAGTGCTGTAACGGGATGACAGTCTCCTGGGACACACTCTACATGTACTAGAGTGGGCAAGATTGGTGGGAGGTCAGTTTACACCCTCTGAGTGGAGACTCCAACAGGAAAAAAATGGTACCAGGTTTTTATTTGGACTACCTCTTAAGTTCAGAAGTTACTGAAAACTTGCTCTCCCTTGGAAAAGAACTATTTAAAAATCTTTATTAGAGTGAACTAGCAGGGGCAAGCAAGATGTAGAATCCATTAAAGGGACTGAGGAAGAATTTAGGCTGGGAGCATTTCCTTAGAAGACTCTAGTGGGATTCTCTAACATTCCTGCATGGTCAGTGGGGAACTGGGATGGGGAGATCTTCTGAAAAAATGTCTGAAGAGCAAAAATACACTCTTTGGGGTATTTGGGGGGTACACATATTAGGTAGGATATTGTTTCAGCTTCTGTATAATGATTTAACAAACTGTATCACTGTGAAACGTCAGGAAAGAGAGGTTGAGGGGTTCTCTCAGTTGAAAGGGCATAAGTAATTTATGGAGGTTTTAAACTGCAGTTTTCCAGTCAGTGCCACTAGAGAGGCTGATTTCATAGGTCTGGGGGTAGGGGCACAGAGTTGGCACTTTAACAAGCATCTCATGTGACTCTGCTGCAGGAGGCATTTGAATGACACTCTAGAGAGCCCTGCCCAGCTGAGTAGTGGATTCTTTTGGTGTGTCTGGCATATCCTGATGTTTTCCACTACTGTATCAGTCACTGGATGTGTGTAAATGCAATGTGACTGTGCATAAAGAAGTGGAACAGAGCTCTGTCTGTGTCAAGATGTCCAAGGGGATGACCACAGACTTGGTGGGTGAAATTAGAGCACAAGCATGCTAAGAATTAAATCATCTGCCTTCAGTCATGAGAACCCACTGAATGCTTCTTGTGAAAGCTTCATTTCAGGAAAGGGTGATATGGCAGGAAAGAATGATATAGAAGGAAAGGCACTGCTTGGATATCTTAGGCCAGTCACTGTGAATGCTGGTTCTTTCACTTACTAGTTGTGCAGCCTTGGGCATTTTACCACCTTAAAATGTTAGGGATATCAGCTGTGACATGAACATCATATCTACTTCGGAGGACTATTGTGAGGATGAAATAAAAGTCTATATGTGGGGTGCTTAGCACAATGCATGGCACAAATCAGTGCTCAATGAATGGCAGAGAAGCCACTAACCTGGTGGTGATGTTGATGAATCTTGGTAGGTCTCAGCTTCATGATCCACAAAATAGGTGGACTGGCCTGCATAATTAGGTCAGAGTTTTTATCCAGCACTGTCATCCATCCTGTTTAGAGATGGACAGAATAGACTTAATGCCTCAGCAGCCTTGAGAAGGAGGTGGTCAGGTAGATGTTACAGGGCTTCTGTCCAGGAGAAGCCTCAGCTATATCTTGATTTACATTCAGATGCTCGATCTCCTATAAATCACCCAGCTCTGCAGAGCCTTTCTTTAGCAAGTCACAGCACTCTCCACTTTGATCATGCTATGATGTAGAAAATCAGGCCGATGCCACCTAATTGACAGTGTTATACAGGGAAAGCACAGCCTCAGTCATTGTTTCCAGGGCCTCTGTGGTAACTAATGCTTCCCATGGGCCACTGGACACAGGGCTCAAAAGGTTGGCTTAGATGCCCAGATTGCATCCTGCTACAATCTTAGTGAAGTTCCATTCTTAGTGAAGCTACAGGTTTGTTCTAGGTTCAGCTCAGACAGTTCTCCCCAGCACTGAGCCTCCTTGTTATATCTTTTAATAACCCATGCCTGGCCAGCTGGGAGGTTCTTATTGAACATCTTTAGAGTCTCTTGACTCCAAAGTCAAGCCAGCTGGCATCTCTGACTTGGCAGCCAAGCAGTCTGGAGAGATAAGGTTGCTTGTCTCAGCATCCCCTGGGCTCTAGTCCCAGCTCAATTCTAAAATATCTTTTCCAGGTCACTTAGGTGAGAACAGAGTAAGCAGTAAGCACTGACCCATCTGGTTCAGTCTTTGGTGATTCTAAACTGGATTCCTGAAGCAAGCAGAGGCCAGATAGCATCTTGTGTAATGGAGTATAAACATGAGACACATATCCTAACAGCTGGGCTAGGCTCTGGCATCCCCATGCAATAGTTACAGTCTTGGGGACCTTTAAATCCAACAAGCCCTACTTCCACCCCTTCAGTCAGAATGTGCCAGCCCTAAGTCCTCAGTGGCTGCTTTAAATACTTTCTCCTCTTCACTATCTTTTCTCTATCCCCAATCAAAACCTGCTCTGTGGAAAGTCGCAGATCCCCTCATTCTCACTAGAGTGTCAATGACCCACAAGAGGTGAAAGTAACAGAATATTAAGCTTTTAGGACAAAGGAAAGATGAATCTTTAAAGATGGTATTTCAGGTCTTCAGTTCCAATTGTAAATGAGTAAAAATAATGATGTTGGGGCTAGCATTATGCCCCAAATCCACATATTTATAAATAGTTACCTTAAAAGAGCATTCAATGGTTCATTCATTTTGCAGATGTGAATTTGTAATCACTCATAATTCATTTGTTCATTTTTTATTAATTTGGCCATCCATCCAACTGTCCACTTAGCCATCCATCCATCCATCCATCCATCCATCCATCTTCAAGAAATATTTTTTTGAAACACCAATGTGCCTGACACTTTCTAGGCACTGAGGAAACAAATTAAAACATAAACCAAAAACCAAAAAACTCCTTTGGGACCTCCTCTCCTAGAAGAGACAGGTAAGCACACTGCTGATTACCACTGCAGGGCTGTGTATAAGAGAAGACAGGATTGGTTGCCATCATCCTGGGAGGGGTGGGTGGTGCTGAATCTTTGAACATGAATTTATTAGTCATGCACAAGGAATAAGGGGGTGAGTTTGGGTCAGAAAAGACACAAACACAAATGAGATAAACTCAGGTTTAAATCCTGGCTCCATCTTGTGCTACCCTCTGTATGACCATCAGCAAGGCACTTCACCTCTAAATCTATTTCCTCATCTGTGAAATGGGGATGATAGGTGATGTCTCCTTTGCAGGATTGTTGTAAGAATTAAATAATCTAGTATATGTACAATGTTCATCATGGCATCCGGCTTAGAGTAGGTCTTGAGTCAATGTTAATTATCAATACTTTTTCTGGACTAATAGTTGGGGAAAATGTTTTAAATAAGTCCTGATGGAAAGAAAAGATAACTCAGTCTCAGTAAATACTTTGTTCATGTAAGGGTCAGTTGCTACTGCACTTCTTGTGTCTGGAACTTGGGTGCTTAGGCCATGCCAGTTAGCCCTATTTCTGTGGGCACACACCTGAGAGACTCCTAAAGAAGTTCCTGTTCCTGGTTACAGATGCTAGAGGCCTGGTGAGCGTTCAGTGTGGTATGGGGTAGGAAACTACTTGGGGGCTGGGAGGTGTTGCTCTGGGCTGGAAAAACTCCTGTGAAGATTGAAGATTGATGCATGTTCATCGCAATCTGGAGCGAGGTTTCTGTACCCAGATGGATTTGTCTATCTCTTGGGCCAGGGCTGCAGGGATTGGAATCCTGACAGTAGTCCTGGGAATTTTGCTGCTCATTGGCTGCTGGTATTGTAGAAGACGAAGTGGATACAGAAGCTTGAGGGTTAGTAAAGTTTCCACTGCTGGAATCCCTCTGGATCCAGGATACCCTTCCCTTTCTTTCTTTGAATTTCTGGGGAATGAGATAACATTCTCATGATCACCTCTAGCTCTTCTCTCTGGTTCTGATGAGTCTTTCTCTATACTTCTTTCAAGTCTTCTTTGCTTCTACCTAGGCATGAACCCCAACCAGAAACTTGGCTCATCTCAGTGATTTGATTCACAGCAAACCTGAGTACTTGGCTGTGTATGTAGCTGAGCACTGATAGTTTGTGTGGTGCAAGGATAGAGGTCCTGATACTCTTGCACAGCAAACAATGGCATGTGAGATCCTCCAGATCTTATCAATCCTTCTGGGAATTCTCACTGGTTCTGTTCTTCAACTTAGTGGCTTGCTCATCTCAGCTTGCTGCCTCGCCTGGGAGTTCCAGGTTCTTCTAACTCTGTTATACCAAGCAATTCAGCATGCCTAGGACCTATACAGCCATAAGTACAATGAGGAAACCATCCACCCCTCAGCAGCACAAAGGACCGCTGGGTTTTTAACAGAGCCCATTGTCGTTTGATGACCAATGTAGTTTTGACAGAATTTTTTCTTCTTTACCCACATGAACAGGAAGCTAACAAATTACACAGCCCAGTCTTGGGGCAGTAGTGTCTTCCACACATAGGAAACATCAATTGAATCTTAAACCATTAGAACTACAGGTCTCACTTAAAAGCCAAGTAGCACTTTAGCTTTAAGCATCCAAAGGCTCTCTCCATAGTGAGCAATGAAATGAAAGGAAAGTTGCAATTTCTCTCTCCCTTCCCCCTTCTTCCTTCTCTCTTTCCTCCTCCACCCTCTCTTTTTCTGTCCCTCCACACTTCTCTCCATTTCTCCCTTTATTATTACACATCTGAAAACTTCTGGGTTGATACATAATGGAAAAAATTATCTTTACAAAAGATGTTGGAATGTCCCGTTCCTCATTCAGCAAACACTTCATTTAGAAGAAAAGGTTCTATGACAGAGAGGACGGTTGTGAGGGTGGGGTTTGGAGCTTGGCAGTTTGAAGAAGGGAAGGGGAAGATAACAGGTATAGCTTTGAATTCTCCTTGCCAGGAAGCTTGGGCAGTCCCATGTGCCCCTTGCCCTAATGCCCATCTTGCCAGAGTGTCCAAATACAAATCATGACATACAGTGCAAGTTTGGGGGCCAACACGGCCACTGAGCAGTAGTAGCCCTCCCGTGTGTTGACATTTAGTGGAAAGAAGGAAGTTTATGAGTCTGAATAAGATCCCAAACCAAGTACCATAGGAAAGCCTTGGCTTAGGAGATTAGGGATGGACCTTGTGTTCATATGACACTTCTCTGTGGCTGTTCACAACAGATTAGGAAGGGACTTTGCTCTCTGCCACAGAATTCCATTTGTGCCTCTAGTACAGAGTTAATATTGCTTTGCAATTGGTTATTTATTTATTTTTGCCTCCTCCACCCTTATCCTTCCTCCATTTATGTCTTGGGACAGAGAATATTTCTTACTCATCTTGGTACCTCCAGTGCCTGGCCCATAGCAGTCACCCAATTGTATGGCATCAGGATTTGGTCTCATTGTCTGTCATTGACTCGCTTGATGACCTTAGATTTTAACTTCTCTGAGCCTCATTTACTGTATTCTACACCTAGGCACATGTGATATAATGTGATATATATCAGTTTTTATTTAATATATATTTTCTTCCATATGTTTATTTAATTCTATATTTGTATATAAAAACACACAATGATTTAAGTCTTTCAAGGAGTAAAAGCTCTACAAATTCAATATGTTGACAACCATTTCCTAACTGGCTTGATGCCACTGGACAAAAATACAATGATTTTTTTCCTTCCTGATTCAACACTCCCATCTTAAACTCAATTAAACCATAACAGAGAGTCTTTAATGTCATAAGCTCAGACACTGTGAACATTTTGCTTAGTAAGGTTTAAGTTCAACCTTACTAGATCAGTGATTTGTAGAGTTTCTGGAATTTTTGTGAGATGGAGCTGTGTTTAAGTTTTCTGGTTCCTGTGGCACCTAAAAAATGTTGTCATTTATTTTTTTTAATGTTTATTTTTATTTTTGAGAGAGAAAGAGAGACAGAGCATGAGTAGGAGAGGGTCAGAGAGAGAGGAAGACACAATCCAAAGCAGACTCCAGGCTCTGAGCTGTCAGCACAGACCCTGATGTGGGGCTCAAACCCATGAGTCATGAGATCATGACCTGAGGTGAAGTCAGACACTTAACCGACTAAGCCACCCAGGTGCCCCCTACTTTTTAAATTAATATTAAAATCTTGTTTTGAGACTTTCATATTTCCTGAAAAGCTGGATTGGGGATCAGTAGTCTAAGAAATTTAGGCAAAATTATGTAAAATAGTGCACGAAATAAATCCTCCCTGCCTCTCTTCAGTGATTCTTCTTTTTTTTTTTTTTTCATTTTGAAACCAAAGGACATAAATGACAATAAATGCAAGCTTCAGGTAGCTAAGTTACTCCACCTTTACCAACCTGCTTTAAGCTTTGAAATGTTTACTTTCCCACTTCCATTGACCATAGAATGGTAGCATGGTTGGTTGGAATTAAGATCTCCTAAAGTGTCTCCATTGACTCACAACTCCCTTTAGCCCTGAAAAACATCTTTTGAAAGAAAAGAGTGCTTTTTGCAGCTTGTTTCTGCAGGAAAATGATTTATAAAGGGATGGAAGTTGTTTTTGTATTTACCAACTTTACCTTTCACTTGAAAGTTTAGGACAAAATGCTTTTTGATTCTTGGATAATTTCTTGGAGAATTTCAAGGCCCCTGCTACAGCTCAGTTGACACTCATGTTTCACTTGTGTTTCTCAATGCTTGATCAGGGGCCCCTGCACTGGGGCTCTTGCTAAAATGCAGATTCTGGGACCCTCTCTGGTGGTGGGACCCAGGAAGCTGCCTTTTAAAAAGATTTATTTTTGAGAGACAGGGAGAGAGGCGGTGGGGGGGGTGGGGTTGGAGAATCCCAAGCAGGTCCCACACTGTCAGTGCAGAGCCCAATGCGGGGCTCGATCCCACGAACCGTGAAATCATGACCTGAGCTGCAATCAAGAGTCTGACACTTAATGGACTGAGCCACCCAGGCATCCCCAGGAAGATGCCTTTTAAATCGAATGCTGAAGTTTCAGTACAAATGCATAGAATTGGCAGTGAACTAGGGGAGTGGATCATGCCCCTATCCTATAGCAGGTGAGAGATTTACAAAGAAGAAAAAGAATAAAAGTGATAATTGAGGTAAAGGGAGAAAAGGCATTAAATACCTTATCTGTGGGCTGCGAGTTGGGGAGGGGAGCAGAAACTTCCTGCATCCTCACATCAAGATTAGGGCCTTTGCGCATATATCCTTCCAGGGGGTAACATCAATAATAATTTCAGACTAGAGTCTAGGAAAACTACTTCTTTACAGTCTGAAGACTGTGTAGTTATCAGCCCAATCCATGTCTGGCCTGATCTCACTGATATTTCAAACACTTCTCCACTTCTCCCTGAGAAACCTGCCTTAATGCCCTCTTCCAACCTAGTAGACCCCAATGATTAGCCACAGTCTGCAGAAAAGGCTGAAGAACTGCTAACATCCTCACAGCCTCCTTGTTCCAGTCCCTCTCAGCCAGTACCACAGAATGCATACTGCTAATGCTCTACTGGCTAGATTTGGCTCACTGGTGTTTGGGACTGTATTAAAAAAAATTTTTAATTAGGTACTAAAATTTAAAAGTAGCATGTTACATAAAAATCTCAATTTCCAGTTTCTTTTAAAAATCAAGAGATCTAGCAAAAACTGGCAGCTATATAGTGGTTGTCCCTTTAGATGAGATACTCTCCCTCCTTTTCTATTGCCCCCACCTGGCCCCTTTCCTCCCCCTTAGCATTACCTGCCTGCTTCCTCTAAGGATCTGAATATAGCTGGGTTGCCTGGGGGCAGGCAATAAAGAGGCGCATTGTCTGCATAGCACTGGTTCTCCATGTGACCCTGGATCATCAGTTTTGACAGTGTCACCTGGGAACTTGTTGGAAATGCGCATTATGGGCCTCACCCTAGTGTCAGAAAGTCTGGATGTGGGTCTGCCAATCTGGGTTTAACAAGCCCTCAGGTAATACTGATGCATGCTAAAATTTGAGAACTGCCACTATGGAGAATTTAACAAAAATAAAAGCAACTAAAACTATGCTTTTTATTATCATAATGTGCCAGTAATTTTAAACTATGTCAGTGATGAAATATTCCACCTCACTATGGTGGACCACTCCTGAAGTCCCCACTTGGGTATGTTTCTCTGTCCTGCACAATTTGTTGTTATTTTATTGTAGGGATGGAGAATATCACCCTGTAAACCTATGCAAAGCACCAAACTAAGCTTTCACCCACCCCTCCCCATGATAACTCAGGGTGCATAATTTATTCCTTGACTAGTCATCATGTTGCAGTTTAACTTGGAAGCTCAGACTACAACCACAGTATTTCTACCACAACATATGTGTTTGTAGCATTTTAAAGATATTTTGCTGTCATTATGGGGAAGGCAGAAATAGTCAGTGTGTCCCTGCTGCCAAGTTTCTCAAAAGTTTTTTTCTCACTGAGATACCTCACTAGCTTTGACCACCTCCACTCAAAATCATTCTCTGAGGTTCATTTTTTAGATTGATTCTTTTTCTCTTTCCCTTCAAGAATATTCATTGACGAACTAATGGGTATCAGGCACTGTACTAAGTGCTTTACCTTTAGTTTTAATTTCTACAACTCTGAGAGGTAGGTGGTATTATCGTCATACTACAGATGCACAAATACTAGAATTCAGACAGGCAAAATGACTACTAGCCTGAAACACACTGCACATAAGTGGCAGAACCAAGATTAAAACCCATTCTCCTTTTTTTTTATAAGTTTATTTATTTATTTTGAGAGGCAGGGTGAGGGGAGAAGTAGAGGAAGAAGGAGAGAAAGAATCCCAAGCAGGCTCAGTGCTGTCAGCACAGAGCCTGACATGGGGCTTCATCTCACAAACTGAGAGATTATGACCTGAGCCCAGATCAAGAATTGGGTGCTCAACCAACTGAGCCACCCAGGCATCCTGATTAAAACCCATTCTTAAAATTTCAACTTCCTTCTCTTTTATTTATTGAACTCAATTATTTTTTTCTCAACCACTGACCTTCACGCATGCACATTTCAGGACAAAAGCATTCACGCTGGCACTCGAAGTACCTTAACAAGGAGATGTCCACGTGAGGGGTTTGGTCACCAGGATAGCAAGCTGCCTTTTCAAGAGAATAATTGTGAACCTGTGGTAGGTTGAGATCCTATATCTTGGTGTTTCTGTATGGCTGTTTTTAACTCAAATGAATAAAATTATTCCAATTTAAAAAGCAAGGACAATATGAATATACATAATGCTCCTGAACTGTACACTTAAAAATGGTTAATTACAATGGTAAAATTTATGTTATATATATATATATACATATATATATATAAACATAAGTAATAACATAATAAACATAACAAAAACATAAATAAACAAAATACATAACAAATAAACAAAAAACACAATAACAAAGATAAAAATGGGGAAGCCCAGAGATTGTCTTAAATCATGTCCTCTTTTACTCAGATTTTTTAGGGTCAGTGATCTTATGTGTATAAGATCCAAAGGAAGAAGTTTGTTCTGTATACAATATCTTTTTTGTTTTATGTTTTTAGTATATTTGCCTTTTTCTGAATATAGATACATCTAGGGGAGAAAAAAAAGCATCTGTTATTAATTGTATAGAGCTGTGCAGTCCAAAAGGGTAGCCACTAGCCACATGTGGCTATGGAGCATTTGTAACAAAGTAGTTTAAATTACAATGTGCTGTAACACATACCAGATTTCAAAGATTTAGTATGAAGAAAAAAATATAAATAATTCATTAATGATTTTTATATCAATTACATGTTGAAATGATATTTTGATATGTGGGATTAAATAATTAAGATTAATTTTACCTGTTCATTCTTATTTTGTAATGTGGATACTAGAAATGTTTAAATCTCATATATGGTATACTCTATTTCTATTGTGTGCACTGGTATAGGTGCAGTATATCATAATGGTGGAGAGAATGGACTCTGGAGCCAAATTGCTGTGAAATTGTGTGACCTTGAACAAGTGACTTAACCTCAGTTTTCCAACCTGTAACATGAAAACACTCTAGAATTCTAAATTTTGAGCATTAAATAAAGGCCTGGCACATTTTTGCTATACTGATGATAGCACTGGCCTTTAGATACACAAGATACACAAGGATGTATCTATGTGGTATAAATGTAATGTATATTAGTGGCTTTAAAAACAGTGTTCAAGAACTCACTAGCTAGGGCTTGGGACTTAAACTGACAAAGGTAATGCAGGTATAAATAAGTTTTTGATATTTTGGGAAGCCTGTGGACACTTACAAGTTTCTGTCCAGAGAAGTAGTATAGTTATGATGCTAACCATTAACTCTACCCTCTCCCAGAACATACGCACTGTTGCCAAGCCTATACTCTCCCTTTCTCATTCTCACAGGTTCCCAATGCTCCACCTGCCTATGAGAAACTCTCTGCAGAACAGTCACCACCACCTTATTCCCCGTGAGAATGCTGAGAGGTGCTGAAATGATTTCCCTTACAATTTTGCTGGAATTTAATATGGACATCTAATATTCTGCTTTGGAATGCTGTAGAAACAGTGTAAATCATCCCTAATAATAAGCTTAGTATTAAATTGTTAGTAGAGCAACTAGTAATACTAATTGGAGAAATTATGAGAAATATTAAAATGGAAAAACTTTCTTAATAAACACTATAATGCCTGATACTATTTGTATAATTTTCTGAGACAGAATTCAAGTGTGTATTCTGGCACCATTAAATTTCTTCTTTGTTGAAATTTGGCTAACAACTAAGAAACTACTATTCTGATTTTTGAAGAAGCAGCCTCTTGGCCAATAAGAACTCTAACAAAATTGCTGCACATGAGTCTGTGGCATGGAGTACTTGCAGAGGATATCTTTATAGGTTTAAGACAAATTTGACCTACCAAATTATAGTCACATTCAGAAAAGTATCAGTAATGTCTCTTTGTGGTCTACAATTCCATGATACTACAATAACATACTGCAGAGATCCTGTATCTTCATACATAGAATCCAGTTCTAATTACATTTCACTTCAAGACTTAATGCTATCATAATTAATGATAAAAAGTTTCTGTTAAACCAGAAGGTGGTGTAAGGATTTAAATAAGATACTGTAGGATTCTGGGAAGATGGCAGCATAGGAGGATGCTGAGCTCACCACGTCCTGCGGGTCACTTAGATTACATCCACACCTGCCTAAATAACCCAGAAAATTTTCTAGCAGAACCCAGAAGACTAGCAGAACGGATTCTCTGGAGCCAAGCATAGATGAGAGGTCCACGGAAGAGGGTAGGAAGGATGGAGAGGCGGTGCACGCTACAGGGACTGGCAGGATGCAGCCGGGGCAGAGGGGTGGCCCGCCGGCAAGGCAGAGCCCCCAAGTCTGGCTTGCAAAAACAGAGGGGCCTGACGGAGTGTGTTCTGACAGCAAGCAGGACTTAACATCTGGAAGGTTATAAGTTAACAGCTCTGCTCGGAGAGCAAGAGAGCTGGAGGACAAAGGGAGGGAGAGTTGTTGAGCCCCTGACGACAGAGGGCAGCTTGGTGGGGAACAAAGGCGCTCACCAGCGCCATCTCCCTTGCCCATCCCCCAGCCAAAATCCCAAAGGGAACAGGTTCCTGCCAGGGAACTGGCTTGCACTGTGCAAACACCAAATGCTGTGATTCTGTGGTTCCATCCCTCCAGCGGGTCTGACTCCCTCCCGGTGCCGCAGGGCCCCTCCTGAAGGGGATCTCCGAAGGATAAGCTAGCTGAGCCTGCCCGTCCCACCCCCGTGCATCTTGCCGATCCACCCCAGCTAATACGCCAGATCCCCAGCACCACAAGCCTGGCAATGTGCAAGTAGCCAAGATGGCCACGCCACCCCACAGTGAATCCCACCCCTAGGAGAGGGGAAGAGAAAGTACACACCAGTCTGACTGTGGCCCCAGCGGTGGGCTGGGGGCAGACATCAGGTCGGACTGCGGCACCCGCCCACCAACCCAAGTTATTCAAGACAGCACAGGGGAAGTGCCCCGCAGTCCCCCACCACTCCAGGGACTATCCAAAATGACGAAACAGAAGAATTCCCCTCAAAAAAACCTCCAGGAAATAACCACAGCTAATGAACTGATCAAAAACGATTTAAAAAATATAACAGAAAGTGAATTTAGAATAATAGTCATAAAATTAATCGCTGGGCTTGAAAACAGTATAGAGGACAGTAGAGAATCTATTGCTACAGATCAAGGGACTAAGGAACAGTCAGGAGGAGCTAAAAAATGCTATTAACGAGCTGCAAAATAAAATGGAGATGACCACAGCCCAGATTAAAGAGGCAGAGGAGAGAATAGGTGAACTAGAAGATAAAGTTATGGAAAAAGAAGAAGCTGAGAAGAAGAGAGATAAAAAAATCCAGGAGTATGAGGGGAAAATTAGAGAACTGAGTGATGCACTAAAGAGAAATAATCTATGCATAATTGGTATTCCAGAGGAGGAAGAGAGATGGAAAGGTGCTGAAGGTGTACTTGAAGAAATCATAGCTGAGAACGTACCTGATCTGGGGAAGGAAAAAGGCATTGAAATCCAAGAGGCACAGAGAACTCCCTTCAGACGTAACTTGAATCGATCATCTGCACGACATATCATAGTGAAACTGGCAAAGTATAAGGATAAAGAGAAAATTCTGAAAGCAGCTAGGGATAAACGTGCTCTAACACATAAAGGGAGACCTATAAGACTCGTGATCGATCTCTCTACTGAAACTTGGCAGGCCAGAAAGGAATGGCAGGAAATCTTCCATGTGATGAAAAGAAAAAATATGAAGCCAAAAATCCTTTATCCAGCAAGTCTGTCATTTAGAATAGAAGGAGAGATAAAGGTCTTCCCAAACAAACAAAAACTGAAGGAATTCGTCACCACTAAACCAGCCCTACAAGAGATCCTAAGGGGGATCCTGTGAGACAAAGTACCAGAGACATGGCTACAAGCATGAAACCTACAGACATCATAATGACTCTAAACACATACCTTTCTATAATAACACTGAACGTAAATGGACTAAATGCGCCAACCAAAAGACATAGGGTATCAGAATGGATAAAAAAACAAGACCCATCTATTTCCTGTCTACAAGAGACTCATTGTAGACCTAAGGACACCTTCAGATTGACAGTGAGGGGATGCAGAACTATTTATCATGCTACTGGAAGTCAAAACAAAGCTGGAGTAGCCATACTTATATCAGACAAACTAGACATTAAATTAAAGGCTGTAACAAGAGATGAAGAAGGGCATTATATAATAATTACAGGGTCTATCCATCAAGAAGAACTAACAATTATAACTGTCTATGCACCGAATACAGAAGCCCCCAAATATAGAAAACAATTACTCACTAACATAAGCAACCTTATTGATAAGAATGTGGTAATTGCAGGGGACTTTAACACCCCACTCACAGCAATGGATATCATCTAGACACACGGTCAATAAAGAAACAAGGACCCTGAATGATACACTGGATCAGATGGACTTGACAGATATATTTAGAACTCTGCATCCCAAAGCAACAGAATATACTTTCTTCTCGAGTGCACATGGAATATTCTCCAAGATAGATCACATACTGGGTCACAAAACAGCCCTTCATAACTATACAAGAATGGAGATCATACCATGCATACTTTCAGACCACAATGCGATGAAGCTTGAAATCAACCACAGGAAAAAGTCTGGAAAACCTCCAAAAGCGTGGAGGTTAAAGAACACCCTACTAAAGAATGAATGGGTCAACCAGGCAATTAGAGAAGAAATTAAAAAATATATGGAAACAAACAAAAATGAAAAGACAACAATCCAAACGCTTTGGGATGCAGCGAAGGCAGTCCTGAGAGGAAAATATATTGCAATCCAGGCCTATCTCAAGAAACAAGAAAAATCCCAAATACAGAATCTAACACCACACCTAAAGGAAATAGAAGCAGAGCAGCAAACACACCCCAAACCCAGCAGAAGAAGAGAAATAAATAAAGATCAGAGCAGAAATAAACAATATAGAATCTAAAAAAACTGTAGAGCAGATCAACGAAACCAAGAGTTGGTTTTTTTTGAAAAAATAAACAAAATTGATAAACCTCTAGCCAGGCTTCTCAAAAAGAAAAGGGAGATGACCCAAACAGATAAAATCATGAATGAAAATGGAATTATTACAACCAATCCCTCAGAAATACAAACAATTATCAGGGAATACTATGAAAAATTATATGCCAACAAACTGGACGACCTGGAAGAAATGGACACATTCCTAAACACCCACACACTTCCAAAACTCAATCAGGAGGAAATAGAAAGCTTGAACAGACCCATAACCAGCGAAGAAATTGAATCGGTTATCAAAAATCTCCCAACAAATATGAGTGCAGGACCAGATGGCTTCCCTGGGGAATTCTACCAGACATTTTTTTTTTTTTAAATTTTTTTTTTCAACGTTTTTTATTTATTTTTGGGACAGAGAGAGACAGACAGAGCATGAACGGGGGAGGGGCAGAGAGAGGGAGACACAGAATCGGAAACAGGCTCCAGGCTCTGAGCCATCAGCCCAGAGCCCGACGCGGGGCTCGAACTCACGGACCGCGAGATCGTGACCTGGCTGAAGTCGGACGCTTAACCGACTGCGCCACCCAGGCGCCCCTCTACCAGACATTTAAAGCAGAGATAATACCTATCTTTCTCAAGCTATTCCAAAAAATAGAAAGGGAAGGAAAACTTCCAGACTCATTCTATGAAGCCAGTATTACTTTGATTCCTAAACCAGACAGAGACCCAGTAAAAAAAGAGAACTACAGGCTAACATCCCTGATGAATATGGATGCAAAAATTCTCAGTAAGATACTAGCAAATTGAATTCAACAGCATATAAAAAGAATTATTCACCATGATCAAGTGGGATTCATTTCTGGGCTGCAGGGCTGGTTCAACATTCACAAATCAATCAATGTGATACATCACATTAATAAAAGAAAAGATAAGAACCATATGATCCTGTCAATCGATGCAGAAAAGGCATTTGAAAAATTCAGCATCCTTTCTTAATAAAAACCCTTGAGAAAGTCGGGGTAGAAGGAACATACTTAAACATCATAAAAGCCATTTATGAAAAGCCCACAGCTAACATCATCCTCAATGGGGAAAAACTGAGAGCTTTCCCCCTGAGATCAAGAACACTACCTAGATGTCCACTCTCACCGTTGTTGTTTAACACAGTGTTGGAAGTGCTAGCATCAGCAATCAGACAACAAAAGGAAATCAAAGGCATCAAAATTGGCAAAGATGAAGTTAAGCTTTCACTCTTTGCAGTTGACATGATATTATACATGGAAAATCCGATAGACTCCACAAAAAGTCTGCTAGAACTGATACATGAATTCAGCAAAGTTGCAGGATACAAAATCAATGTACAGAAATCAGTTGCATTCTTATACACTAATAATGAAGCAACAGAAAGACAAATAAACTGATCCCATTCACAATTGCACCAAGAAGCATAAAATACCTAGGAATAAATCTAACCAAAGATGTAAAAGATCTGTATGCTGAAAACTATAGAAAGGTTATGAAGGAAATTAAAGAAGATATAAAGAAATGGAAATACATTCCGTACTCATGGACTGGAAGAATAAATATTGTTAAAATGTCAATACTACCCAAAGCTATCTATACATGCAATGCAATCCCAATCAAAATTGCACCAGCATTCTTCTCGAAGCTAGAACAAGCAATCCTAAAATTCATATGGAACCACAAAAGGCCCCGAATAGCCAAAGAAATTTTGAAGAAGACCAAAGCAGGAGGCATCACAATCCCTGACTTCAGCCCCTACTACAAAGCTGTAATCATCAAGACAGCATGGTTTTGGCACAAAAACAGACACATAGACCAATAGAATAGAATAGAAACCCCAGAACTAGACCCACAAAAGTATGGCCAACTCATCTTTGACAAAGCAGGAAAGAACATCCAATGGAAAAAAGACAGTCTCTTTAACAAATGGTGCTGGGAGAACTGGACAGCAACATGCAGAAGAATGAAACTAGACCACTTTCTTACACCATTCACAAAAATAAACTCAAAATGGATAAAGGACCTGAATGTGAGACAGGAAACCATCAAAACCCTAGAGGAGAAAGCAGGAAAAAACCTCTCTGACCTCAGCCGCAGCAATTTCTTACTTGACACATCCGCAAAGGCAAGGGAATTAAAAGCAAAAGTGAACTATTGGGACCTCATGAAGATAAAAAGCTTCTGCACTGCAAAGGACACGATCAACAAAACTAAAAGGCAACCAATGGAATGGGAAAAGATATTTGCAAATGACATATCGGACAAAGGGCTAGTATCCAAAATCTATAAAGAGCTCACCAAACTCCACACCAAAAAACAAATAACCCAGTGAAGAAATGGGCAGAAAAAATGAATAGACACATGTCTAAAGAAGACATCCAGATGGCCAAGAGGCACATAAAAAGATGCTCAACATCGCTCCCCATCAGGGAAATACAAATCAAAACCACACTCAGATATCACCTCACACCAGTCAGAGTGGCCAAAATGAACAAAACAGGAGACTATAGATGCTGGAGAGGGTGTGGAGAAACGGGAACCCTCTTGCACTGTTGGTGGGAATGCAAACTGGTGCAGCCACTCTGGAAAACAGTATGGAGGTTCCTCAAAAAATTAAAAATAGACCTACCCTACGACCCAGCAGTAGCACTGCTAGGAATTTACCCAAGGGATACAGGAGTACGGATGCATAGGGGCACTTGTACCCCAATGTTTAAACAGCACTCTCAATAACAGCTAAATTATGGAAAGAGCCTAAATGTCCATCAACTGATGAATGGATAAAGAAATTGTGGTTTATATACACAATGGAGTACTATGTGGCAATGAGAAGGAATGAAATATGGCCCTTTGTAGCAACGTGGATGGAACTGGAGAGTGTGAGGCTAAGTGAAATAAGCCATACAGAGAAGGACAGATTCCATATGTTTCCACTGCTATGTGGATCCTGAGAAACTTAACAGAAGACCATGGGGGAGAGGAAGGGGGAAAAAAAGTTAGAGAGGGAGGGAGCCAAACCATAAGAGACTCTTAAAAACTGAGAACAAACTGAGGGTTGATGGGGGGTGGGAGGGAGGGGAAGGTAGGTGATGGGCATTGAAGAGGGCATCTTTTGGGATGAGCACTGGGTGTTGTATGGAAACTAATTTGACAATAAATTTCATATAATATAAAAAAATTTTTTTTAAAAAGATACTGTAGTTTGGCTGATGTCTTGCTTTAAATGTTCCAATGGCAGTTTAGCTACTTTGGGCTCCAAAGCCCTCTCAAAAAAAAAAAAAAAATTAAAAAAAAAATATATATGTAATCAAAAAGGATCAGAGATTTTGGAATGGTATGGAATGGTGCATAACAACATTAATTTTTTTTTTGTTGACCTCTACATGTCATCTTTACTATTGTTTATCTAATATTTATTCTTTCAGTCAACTCATTAAAAATTTTTTTTTGTCTTGAATTTACTTCACGACCCTAAATGGAAAATCAGTATCATTTTCCATAAGTAGAAGATAATGCTAAAAATGAAGATAATGAAAGTATTTTTATGCACACCTAGAAGGTTACTGATGATCACAGAAGGCTGTCAACCTGAGACCTGCTCTTTTTATTCAAGAGGGAGATTAGCAAGAATCAAAGAGCTTTCAACATAATTAAAAGACTTGCAAGAGAAAGTTATGACTGCCTCACTGTATGATTCAGCGTTTTTTAATGCTGAATCAGTAAACCACCTAAAGTCATCTTGTATCATCGGAAATACTAGGGTAGCAGAATTGTTTCATTTTCTACAAAAGACACGATTGCACTGAAAAGAAAAAACACTGAATAAACAGACTTTTACACATTGAAAAAATCATTAAACAAAATGCTGAAATACTTACATACTGTTCCTGATTCTGTTCTCTTACCACTTAAAATAAGCCTTCTCCCTCCCCTTTTCAAACAAATGAGCTCTAAATGAAGTAAACATCAACAGGCATTTGGTCAGCTCCTTGCAATCCCTAGTCTAAGCCTCAATCCTCCATCTCTATAGAAGTATGTGTGGCTTGAGCCCCAGACCTCTCTAGCATCTCCAGACCATCATTGCTGAGAGTGCTCTCCTTTACCCATGGAAAAAGGTTCTCTTCACAAAGTCCTTCAAACTAGCATCCTAGGTGATGAACAAGGAGGACTGAGAGATTCCCTGAGGGAGTCTGATTGTTTTTACAGTTAAAAGCAGACACACTTTCAGGAGAAAAAAAGTCATCTCAAGTGACTGATGCCAAAACATCTTAGGAGCAATTCAGAAGAACATTCTTCATGGCATGTTTGGATAAAAACATTCATTTTTAAGAAAGCTTAAAACTGCTATTCTAAGAAGCTGTGCAATGTAAGAAAAAGTGTAGGAAATGAACAGAAGACAATGCTTGACAACTTGAAAACACAAATGAAAGAGGCTTTAAATTATAAAGAGAGCCTATTAAAATCTCTAAAACAGCACTGAAGACAAGTTTGCCTGCTCTCTTTAGAGAAGGTTACATAGATGATGGCAACTTGAAATCAGACAAAGAGAAAGAAAACTGAGACTCCCTAAACTGCCCATCAGAAGTTAACTTGGAGAAATACATTGATGCTATTCATTTTTAAATAAGGCTTGAAGGAGAATGACCAAGACAATCTAAAAAGTGAAGAAAATTAATCAATTGCTTATAATTCAAATAAAAGGTCTCCAAACTGAACAAACACCTTTGCAGTCTAAAAATACTGCTTGAAATTGAGATTCAAAAACTTCAGCTAAAACTTCAAATACTACCTGAACTACACCAAGAACATGCAATGCATATCTGTAGAAAATCCATCAAGGAAAGACTTTACAGTTTAGAAATAAAGGAGAAACTTCCCAAAGTATATGAAGCCACATACATCAGAAGTATGACTCCTATAGGTAGATGGTCTTGAGAAATAGTTGGAAAGAAGTACTTCCTTTTACCAAAGCTGGATTGTCTCCAATGAGAAAAGAGCACCTTGGCTGAGTCAAATCTCACTGAGCTAAGAAAAAAATCACAACAAGCAAAAATTAGCTGAAGAAGTGTAAATTCCAGCTTTTCCCAAGTGGCCTCCACTGCTCCACAGGTAGTCCTGGGCAGAGGCTAGAGAGTATCAGGGGACTCCCTGAATCATCAGGTCCCCAAGGAAAGAGGAAGATTGAACTGTAAGGGCTCAGGTATCTGAGTCACCTGTAAGTTTGATTCATGTTTACAGTAGCCAAGTCCTAAACATCCACAGCAGGACATCTGTCTTTTCTCTTTAAAAATAATTTAGAGCAGGGGCACCTGGGTGGCTCAGTTGGTTGAGTGTCCGACTTCAGCTCAGGTCATGATCTCACAGTTTGTGGGTTTGAGCCCTGTGTTGTGCTCTGTTCTGACAGCTCAGAGCCTGGAGCCTGCTTCGGATTCTGTGTCTCCCTCTCTCTCTGACCCTTTCCTGCTCACACTCTGTCTGTCTGTCTCTCTCTCAAAAATAAACATTTTAAAAAAATAATTTAGAGCAATCTCTTTTTAGTTTAAGTATTGTTACTTAATTGATGCTATATTTGCCCAAATTCAAGTTTGACAGAATTATAATTCCTAAGATAGCGTTTTACCAATCTAGATGGTTTTAATAAAATTCTTATGGACATTAGACCATTTCATTAGATATTACAGAATTAGATCCAAATAAGTATTGTATTTAGATTGAACTAAATGGTCTACTATTACTTAAGCCACAACTTAAGTTAACTTTTACATAATCAGGGAAAAACATTTAATCAATAAATTCCATTTATATATGTTATGAGCTGTTTGAAGAAATCTGTAAAAATATTTATCTAATAAATTTTGGTTTAAAAAAACAATATAAAACAAGAAACCCACCAAAAACAAAACCCTAAACCAAATACCACCCCCCCCAACTAAATCTATTAGTCTTTTAACTTTTTTTTAGCACTAGATTCAGATAATTTAGGGCAGATAAAATTATGTTCATGATATTCTTTGCTGTTACAATGTTTCTAAGTTTTATGCAATCAAAATAAATTCTTTCCCTTAAAAAACATTTTTCTATCCTTCTCAATCCAAATACAGGTTTCCCCAATTATTTGAAAGTAGACACTTCTTATGAAAACTTTGAAGCCAACATGGGGTAAAATGAAGAGATGATTACCATTAACTACATGGAAAAGTTTTTAGCCATCCCAGATCCCCAAAATAACCTCTTAGGCTACTTTGATACCTTAGGACACATCTTGGTAACAGATACAAAGCAAATTGACATAAAGCACAGATACTCACAGGTCAAAGCTATGGCGACTTGAAGCTGAGAAGTTCCCAGGGAAGGAGCTTGGTGGTGCCTCTCACTGCTTGGGGTGGCTGCTGTTTCTATAAAGGCTCAATGCAAAACAAACCATGAGTGCTGTTTTTGCTTTTCTCCGTTTTTTTTTTTTTTTTTTTTTTTTGTAAAAGTGAAAATCCTCTTTGGACTTCTTTTGGTTAGCGAAAACAGGTACTAATGCAGGTCTTTTGTAAAAGTAAAGTAGCATGATGTGAACTTTTGCAAATGGTCAGAAACCTGTAGTTTCTCTTTTTCTCACTTCTCTGTTGCAAGCTACCATCACTGCCAGATAAAAGGTCTTCATACTACTTTCTTGATTTACCTAGTAACTTCCTAATTGGCATGTCTCTAGTCAGGTAAATGATAGCAGCTACTATTTATTAAACGTTTACTTTGTGGCAGACTTTGGGCCAAGTGTGTTACATAAATTATTACATGTAATCTTCACAGCAACGCTGCAAGGTAAATTAACTGATCTTCATCTTACATGTGAATGTTAATACCTTTGCCTCAAAAGCTTCAGTACCATCCCAATGACTTTCAGAATATTTTTCAGTCCTTTGTCACCCCTACCTATTTTTTAGTCATTCCTCATCAGCCCCCCCAACCCATAATATTCTATTCAAACTCAACTGCTATTCCCTAAATGCTCCTTGTGCTTTTTTTTAAAGAAAACTGAGATATAATTGACATATAATATTGTATTTATTTTGGTGTACATGATTTATGTATATATTGTAGAACTATCACATTAAATCTAGTTAACATCTATCACCAGTGATAATTTTTCTTGTGATGAGAACTTTTGATCTACTCTTAGCAACTTTCAAATGTGCAATATAGTACTGTTAATTTACCTGTGCTTTTTAAAGACTCTTTCCAAGTCCAGTTCTAAATATACTTTCAGTCCCAGCACAAATTCCACCTCTTATATGAAACCTCTGGCACCTTACCACTAAATTCCTAAGAGTTCTTTATTCCTCTGATATTTACTTTTAACTTATTGTTACATTCTGTTGTTGTTGTTGTTGTTGTTGTTGTTGTGTGTGTGTGTGTGTGTGTTGAGGACAGGGATGTGATCTTATTCATCTATGTTGATCCTACATCTTCTGTATTATACAGTTCTCAAAAAATGTGTAGAGTTAATTTACACCTCTTTGAATTTAAAGCTTGTTGACAATCATGCTTTCCATTTACATTGATAATTACTTTAAGAATGATATTGAGGATTACACACATAAAAGCATGCATTTCTTTAATACTTCTTTATATATTACTTAACCATAGAATTTTCTCACACTCAGATTTTGTCCCCATGTTAAACTATAAGAGCCTGAACTGTGCCATGCCCTTCAACTTTCTTGGTAATGGCATGCATAATAAATACTTATTCAATAAATGAGTAAAAATACCTGGGACAGTGGAAAACATTATAGCAACAATCAGGCTTCAGGCTCAGATAATAGCAAAACAACTTTTGGAGTGACTTAAGGTAATTTGTTATCATCTCTATGTTATAATACACTGTAACTTGGATAGTTCATCAAATTTCTTAGATCACTTTCAGAATTTGCTACATTCTCAAGCTTTTAATATCAAAGATTTCTAAATTCACTGTCAATGATATACTGGGGGAAGCAAAAATTTTCACTTATCTAAGTGTACATATTACTATCACTGCTTTAATTATAAAACTATTGAAGTCAATTAATTATTAAATGCACCAATAAAATTGTAGGCTTGAAAGGAAAACTTCTAAACTCTATGAAGCCAGCATTACCTTGATTCCAAAACCAGAAAAAGACTCCACTAAAAAAGGAGAACTATAGACCAATTTCCCTGATGAATGTGGATGCAAAAATCCTCAACAAGATATTAGCCAACCGGATCCAACAATACATTAAAAAAACTGTTCACCACAACCAAGTGGGATTTAAACCTGGGATGCAGGGCTGGTTCAATATCCACAAAACAATCAATGTGATTCATCACATCAATAAAAGAAAGGATAAGAACCACATGATCCTCTCAATAGATGCAGAGAAAGCAGAAAGCATTTGACAAAATACAGCATCCTTTCTTCATAAAAACCCTCAAGAAAATGGGGATAGAAGGATCATACCTTGAGATCATAAAAGCCATATATGAAAGACCCTACGCTAATACCATCCTCAACGGGGAAAAACTGAGAGCTTTCCCTGTAAGGTTAGGAACAAGATAGGGATGTCTACTCTCGCCACTGTTATTCAACATAGTATTGGAAGTCTTAGCCTCAGCAATCAGACAACACAAAGAAATAAAAGGCATCCAAATTGGCCAGAAGGAGGTCAAACCTTCACGCTTCACAGATGACGTGATACTTTATATGGAAAACCCAAAAGATTCCACCAAAAAAACTGCTAGAACTGATCCATGAATTCAGTAAAGTTGCAGGATATAAAATCAATGCACAGAAATCGGTTGCATTCCTATACACCAACAATGAAGCAACAGAGAAATCAAGAAATTGATCCCATTTACAATTGCACCAAAAATCATAAAATACCTAGGAATAAATCTAACCAAAGAGGTGAAAAATCTATATATTGAAAACTATAGAAAGCTTATGAAAAAAATTGAAGAAGACACAAGAAAAAAAAAATGGAAAAAGATTCCATGTTCCTGGTTAGGAAGAACAAATATTGTTAAGATGTCAATACTACCCAAAGCAATCTACATATTCAATACAATCCCTACCAAAATAACACCAGCATTCTTCACAGAGCTAGAACAAATAATCTTAAAATTTGTATGGAACCAGAAAAGACCCTGAATAGCCAAAGCAATCTTGAAAAAGAAAACCAAAGCAGGAGGCAACACAAGCCTGGACTTCAAGCTGTATTACAAAGCTGTAATCATCAAGACAGTAGGATACTGGAACAGAAACACTCAGATCAATGGAACAGAATAGAGAACACAGAAATGTACCCACAAACGTATGGCCAACTAATCTTTGACAAAGTAGGAAAGAATATCCAGTGGAATAAAGATGGTCTCTTCAGCAAGTGGTGCTGGGAAAACTGGACAGCGACATGCAGAAGAATGAACCTGGACCACTTTCTTACACCATACACAAAAATAAACTCAAAATGGATGAAAGACCAAATGTAAGACAGGAAGCCATCAAAATCCTCAAGGAGAAAGCAGGCAAAAACCTCTTTGACCTTGGCCACAGCAACTTCTTACTCAACAACTTACTCTCTGGAGGCAAGGGAAACAAGTGCAAAAATGAATTACTGGGACCTCATCAAAATAAAAAGTTTCTGCACAGCGATCGAAACAATCAGCAACACTAAAAGGCAACCGACAGAATGGGAGAAGACATTTGCAAATGACATATCAGATAAAGGGTTAGTACCCAAAATCTATAAAGAACTTATCAAACTCAACACCCAAAAAACAAACAATCCAGTGAAGAAATGGGCAAAAGACATGAATAGACACTTCTCCAAAGAAGACATCCAGATGGCCAACTGACACATGAAAAAATGCTCCACATCACTCATCATCAGGGAAATACAAATCAAAACCACAGTGAGATACCATCTCACACCTGTCGGAATGGCTAACATTAACAACTCAGGCAACAACAGATGTTGGTGAGGATGTGGAGAAAGAGGATCTCTTTTGCATTGTTGGTGGGAATGCAAGCTGGTACAGCCACTCTGGAAAACAGTATGGAGGTTCCTCAAAAAATTAAAAATAGAACCACCTTAGACCCAGCAATTGCACTACTAGGCATTTACCAATGGGATACAGGTATGTTTCGAAGGGGCACTTGCACCCCAATGTTTATAGCAGGGCTATCAACAATAGCCAAAGTTTGGAAAGAGCCCAAATGTCCATCAACAGATGGAGGGATAAAGAAGATGTGGTATATATATACAATGGAGTATTACTCAGCAATGAAAAAGAACGAAATCTTGCCATTTGCAATTACGTGAATGGAACTAAAGGGTTACTATGCTAAGTGAAATTAGAGACAGACAAAAATCATGACTTTACTCATATGAGGACTTTAAGAGACAAAACAGATGAACATAAGGGAAGGGAAGCAAAAATAATATAAAAACAGGGAGGGGGACAAAACACGAGACTCTTAAATATGGAGAACAAACAGAGGGTTACTGGAGGAGTATGGGAGGGGGGATGGGTAAATGGGTAAGGGGCATTAAGGAATCTACTCCTGAAATCATTGTTGTACTATATGTTAACTTGGATGTAAATTAAAAAAATAAACTAAATTAAATTGGAGGCTTGAAATGGAAGCAGGAATCTAAAGAGTCCCTTAGTATTTTATATATAATTTTGTTTTTACTATTCACAAAGGAGAATTGATTTTTTTTTTTTTTTGAGGAAAAACCATATAGGAAATGAGAGGAAAGAGCTAACATATCAGAAAGACATGTTATTTCCCCATGTTTTAGCTTAGCATTGAAAATGATGCTGAATATATTCAAATGTCCTATTTCTATACTATGTGTGGAAACATACGGTTTTAGTACCATGAAGTTTTCAGGTAGCATTGTAGTGACTTTTCTTCCTTTACATGAATGCCTTTATAAACAGTGTTGAAGAATACTTAACGATAACACTGATTACAAAGAACTGAGGAATTTGACTTTGTACTCTTTGGTTGGCCAAGATCCCAGAAATCCACATGATCTACCAAGCTGGAAACAAAAGAAAAAGAATTTGGCTTTTGGTTATATTAAGAAGCTACCTACATTTCTCACTGATTTATTCAACAAACATATTGAATGTCTACTGGATGCGAGTTACTGAGGTGACAATGATGACTGACAAGGTCTCTCTTTATGAAGGTCTCTCTTTAAAAAGGAAGACAGACTTTCAATAATTGCATACAAATCTCATTACAGTAGTGTAGTACTATGCCCTTCTCAATCTATGAATGACTACAATATCATGATGCTGGCTAGGATGAAGTAAGGAGAGGGAGTTATGTAATATGTAATGGGAATATGTAATGAAACATTAAGTCAAAGAGAACTTCTAGGAATGCCTTGAACTTTCTAGAAACTAAAAGAAAACTAGAGTGCAATAAGCAAGGGAATAGGTTGAAAAGAAGCTGGTGAGGTAAGCAGCAATAGATTGAGGCCCCTTTTAATCCCCAAGGGGATGGCAGGGTCGGGGGCTGGGGCTTCACTCTAAAAGGTTCACCAGATCACACAGAGTTTCAAAGGTCATATTAGGATTTTGGATTTAGGAGTTAGAAAAGAATTGTGGTTAATAATTAGTTTAGGTCCTTCACTGGGATTAAAGTTGGGCCATAGGTAATTCAGTAAATTAGTTTCTAGAAATGGCTTGGAGAATTCTTTAAAGGGAAAAGATGAATAATTTCTGGTTGTTTTGCTTTAAAAGTTGAGTATGTAAGTACATTTATTTATTGAGCACACCTATGCACAATGCAATTGCATTCCCAAATATCACCCACATTCCCTTGAAATCCAAGGTCTTTCTAAACTGAAAGGGAAAGAGGGGCAGTGACTACAGAGGAGAACATAGACATGACTGGCAAAGGCACTGTTTTAGAACATAAGTATAGATTTTTGAGAGCCTTTAGCAACTTTCCAGGAACATCCTCACACCCCTTCCACTTTGATAACTAATACATTTCAGTGTAGTTTCAAAGGAAGTCTTCAGGCCTACTCTTCCCCATCATTTTTAACCCTAGACTACAACTCCATGTGATGTTTAACGTCATTATAAACATAATCTGGATGAATATACAATCACTATCTTAGATAATGGATAAAGATCCAATAAATATAAAATCTATCTTTTTTTGACTTTTCATGCTTTGCCTTCTTAAAAAGATATTTATTTATTTATGACTAAGCAATTATACATTTTTTTTGTGTATTCCTTATGCTGTGTCTTTTTTCCCAGACTTTAAAAAATTTTAATTCCAGTAAATATACAGTGTTATATTAGTTTTGAGTGCACAGTATAGTGATTTAACAATTCTATACACTACTCAGTGTTCATTGTGATAATAAAATCTATCTTTTATTTAAAATGAGGCATATTCTGAAATACCACAAAGTCAAACCCTGAGAAGAAGCTGCCCCATAAAAATCACTTGTTTTACAACAGAATATAAGTGACTGCTCTGTGATTGAAAAAACAGCAAACAAAAGCAAAGAATGCTTATAAATAATTGGAAGTGTTCAAATTCATTTGTTATTCTAAATTAAAAAAAGGAAAATTCTTATGTTTTATCATTTTGGAAAATCAGTCAACTATGAAATAATACCTCAATATAAAAACAGACATATCAGGAGGGAAGCTATATATAGGGTACATAAGACCTCTCCATACTACCATCACAACTTCTTGTGAATCTAAATTTGAAAATAAAAAATTAACAAAGCATATCTGAGGTGCATAAACACAGACCAAACACATTGGCCTGAAAGATTACTTAATCAATGGGGAATTTGGTGGTGAAATAAGACAAAAAACTTAAAACAATGAAATCCAAAGTGAAATTTTATAATAGAAGTAATGTACAATCATGGAAATTTAAAGCATCAGGTTCAACTAATGGCTCAGGTCTACCACCCACTTGCTGGATGACCTCGGACAACATCACTTAATCTTTCAAGACTACTGTGAAAAGTAAGTAAGATATATGAAGTAAAATTTGTAAACTGTAAAACCTTGTACAAATGCTAGCCATTAATTCAAATTTCCCACCCTTAATTCCTTTCAGTGGAACAAGAACGCAGTTCTTTCAATGGAACAATTCTTTCAATGGAACAAGAACGCAGTTTAAAAATGGTATTCAAACAAAGAAATACAGCAACTCAGTTTATTACATGCAGATTCTTCTGCATTGTTGCTAACAGTTCACTGGTCCAAAATTACTAAAATATTTAAAAAACTATACATTATGTAAACAAAACATAAATAAGACAGCATAGTTCTTTGTACATATAGTTTAGTACAGGTTGTTAGGGATTTAGGAATATGTACAATTTTACAACATGGACTGCATTTTCACAATGCATAAATATGTGTGTGTGTGTGTGTATACACACACACACACATACATACATTTATTTATATTTTTACAGAAAACAAAAACAAGATTTCACTAATGACACAGAATACAATATTGTTGATACACACTGCCATAGTCCAAGTTCAAGAAGAAACATGTCAATTCAAGTGTGCAAAGAGCTAGCCTACTACGAACTAGTGAAACTTGACTTTGTCCAATCTATGCAATACAGACAGGTAGATTCTGTCTATTTTAAACAACTTTGGAAAACATACTCATACCAATGAGTTAAATGGAACAGATCTTTTTCTCCCAAAGGAAACAAAGCCTTGTTGCAAGCTAATGAAAAGATACATTAAAACACACAGAACTATGTATAGTATGTTTTCAACAGTATAATAAAGTTAAAATTTTTATGGGAGTCAAAACAATGCCCCATTATTTAAAAACTGGCTCATTTAGTCTAAATTCAGGATGCAGCTGTGTTGGGCTTCTCTAAGTCAGATGAGTGAAAAGCGGGGAAGACAGAGGCAGGATTTCGACTAGCAGATACAACAATTTGAGAGAGAGAGGAGGAGAGAGAAGAAACCTTAGATGCTGGAGGATTTATGGTATTCAAAATGGCTCCTTCTGGGCTAACCAACAATTTTTTGACTGATGTGTCCAGATGAAATACTGATGTGCTACTTGGCAGTGGAGGATTAGTAGAACAAATGGCAGAAACCAAAGATGTCTTAGCCAAAAGAGTAGCTGGAGGAGACTTAATTACTGAAGCCAATGACACTGTTGGTGCGGGAAGTGGAACAGACACTTTAGCAGTTGTGTTTATGATCTGTGATGTTGTATGTACTGTGGGTAGAGGACTGACATTCCCAAGAGAGTTTATAATTTTTGTAGAACTTCTTAGAGAATGCTTCACAGGTTGCCCACTTAAAGAATTATTTGATGCTAGTGTGATCTGGGCAGGGTTATCTACTGATAAAGCCGGAAGGCCTTGGCCACTGTTAAGAACTAAGGGAGGTCCATATTTTGGATTAGTAGATATAAGAAGAACATGGCTACCAGCTCCAAGACCTTGTGGTGGGACAATAAACCGGGTTCCATTAATCATGATCTGAGTACCAGGTGCCAAAGGTGTACTGGTGTTGATGACTATTTTTTGCTGAATATAAGGTTCACTGAACTGACCCCCTATCACACTATTCACATTTGATGGTGCTGTAGCAGTGTGAATGGCAGAGCCACCAGGAGCAGAACTGTAACTTGAGGTTGATTTTACTAAAGCAGAGGACATTTGCTGGTTTGGCAGAGAAGCAAAATTGGAAATATTAATTACTTTACCTAGACTTTGTGAAAGGGATGGCAATTCAGTTTGAGGTTTATTTGTGTTTATATTTGTTGGCACTGTAGTTAAAATCCCTGGTGACTGAATCTGGACAGAAGTCCGAGATTGTCTTTTAGAAAGAGATATAGAACATGTGGCTCCTGGTACAGTTGCCACTTGTGGAACTGTGTTGATTATTTTAGGGGATACAGTCACAGGTGTAGGTAAGGCAACAGTAACAGGGATCTGCAAAGCTGATGTTAAACATTTAGGAGACACTGTTGGTTGTGTAGTTGAAATCAGAACAGATGATGCAAGATGTCCTGTTTTCACAGTTGATATAGCCACAGTGTTTCCGAGATTTGACGTGCAAAGTCTATTTGACAAAATAGGCATAATTCTTGAAGAGGTATCATTTCCACTGACTAAAACAGGAGGTCGTGTCCCAACGGAAGCAGAGGCTGAGGTCACTGAAAGAGAACCCAAAGACACGTTTGCTCCTGTTACTGAAAACATGTTTACTGCTCTTGTTGCAGAAACCATTGATTCATTAAGAGGAGTAATATTTTGACTCACAAAACTTGAGCTTACTGGAATTGAATTGCTACTTGTTGACAATGGCAAAACATAGCCCTTGGTACTTTTTTCTTCTCCTTTTGGGGTCACATTTTGCAATATGTTAATTGATGGTATAGGTGGCACACTGCCTGACGTGTTTACAATTGCTTGACCTATGTTTAGTCCAATTTTCACATCTTTTATCTGAGATACAGTTGGTGATGAATTTATTTTTATTGGTGCTCCCACTGTTGATGGAATTAGTACTATCTGGGGTTGTTCTGGAGTCTTAACATATGTTTTACTCAAGGGGGGAGAAAGAGTTTGTTTTAATGGTTCTGCCACAATAGTTGGAGTTGAAGTGCCACTGGGAATTGGAGCATTAATAAAAACTAATTTCTGGGCAGAAACACCCGTAGATGTTGGTGCAGGTGTCACATTAATTGCAGTTCCACTGCTAGAAGAAAGAGAAGATGGAGCTGACACCAGCATAAGTTTGTGAACTGCAGTTGCACTGATCACATCGCCATTTGTTGCTGCTGTTGCTTCTGATCTTGTAACAGGGAAACTTTTTGTGAAATAATCTCCCTGTTGTTTATTTGGAGTATGAATAACATTCGTACTGGTTTGTCCAAAATTTCCTGTTGATATACTAATTACATTTACTGAATTATTTGCTGTTGATGATAGTAGAGTGCCAGAAGAAAGAGAGGACTTTAAGGGAGAAGGCGGCATATGTGAAGCTTTATCTATCATGTGGCCCAAATTACCACCGCAGGAAGACTGGCCTAATGTAAGCTTGAGATTCTTTCCCACTGATGGATTAAAGCCAGATGGAATGGAATCAGAAGTTGATGTTTGGCTAAAAGATGGGAGACTAGATGTAGTAGTCACTCCAACTGAGGGTGAAAAAACAGAGGATGATGAAGTTGTTGATTTGGGTACCAGAAATGCCTGAAGCTGAGGAGCAAAAGTGAAAACTGAACTTGAAGATAAGCTATTGGGTGAATTTTGATCTGGACTGGTCTGTACTTTTACAACTCCAGTGTTCCCACCTCGTGTCCTAACAAGAATTGATTGTGAATCTCTTATACACACAGTTTTCAGTTCTTGCTTTACTTCAGAAGAATCAGGAGTTTGTTGTGCAGAAGAGTTGAGGGAACTACCAGGATTTGTAGATCCACTTAGTGTTGTTGCTGATAACAGAGGCTGAACTGTTGAGGAAATGGTGGATGAAACAACGGGCTGGGAAAATGTGGCTGCTGAAACTGCATTCTTGACTTTTCCTGACTCACTCTGGCTAGTCTTAACTGGTGGTGTTAATAAATTACTTATGGAGGTTACAGGTGACAAAGGTTGTGGCCTATCACTATTTGACAAAGGTGTAATTGTCCTATTGAAAAGTATATTAGGTAGCTGGGTAGAAACAGTTCCTGCTGAGCTGACAAGAACTGATGCTAAAGAAGAGTTTACATTTGTTGTCTGTAGGAAAGATGAACAAGGTTGTTCTGTACTTTTCTGTTGAAGTGGCGGTACTTCTTTTGCAACTGCTTTCCCTTCCTTGTGCTGAATCACAAAATTCTTAGGCAGAATGAGAACCTGTTGCATGATTTTTTCTCCTGTTTTAGAATCTAGCACAGGTTGCATCTGAATCTTTACAGAGCTGTTATGGAGATCTATGGGCAACCACTGGCCACAGGGCACTTTGTATACCATTTGTAAAGGACCTTTTGTACTGGTGTGGCAGGTCAATGCTGGCTTTATAGGACTTGCTTCTGGAGGAGATATAACTGGTTTTTCCAAAGCAGGAGCAGTTCTACCTGTGGAAGGGGGCAGTTGATTTGTTAAGGTCACTTTGTTCCCAATATTCTTTGCAAGCAAGGCCTGAATAGGTTTGGTCCCTTTCTGGAGAATAGATACTGGTGTTGAATCCACTGAGGCAAACGACTCTGGAAACAGTGGCTCTGTATGCTTGAATTCATTCAAATAGTCAATCTGCACCTCACCTTCTGCATTCTCAACTGTTGTCTCATTTGTGCTTAACTTTGCTTTCTTCCTTGGGGAAAGATCTTTTGTGCTATCATCCACATAATTAGTTTGTTTTGACTGTCGTTTAAGTGTTTTAGGCAGTATCTTTGCAATATCTTTAGAAGGCAATTCCTTTTTCAACAACTTGCTTCTGGCCATAGGAAAATCTATTTCAGACAGTTTCATGTCATCTGAAAATTATAAAAGCAAACACTGTGTTTAAATAAAACAGCAACTGAATAGCAATAATAAGACCAATTATAAAAAAGCAAGTCAATCTTTGAACTGGAACTTTATTAAGAAATCTACTACAGGGTGATTTCAAAGTCTCAGCACCCTGATTGGAAAATTAAGGTAAGGTGATCTTTGACATGGCAATCTTGATAGCACAACCCATTCCCAACTATGTATTAATGACAGAATTTTTTTTTGTTCAAACTCTGCTAAGTCTGCTGCAATACAAACACAAAGGAAAATTTACATCTCTTAAAGAGATACTCAGGCCAGCAATTAGAGCTCAGAATTTAGATTTGAAAAGGAATACAGTCTAGTTCTTTTCTTCTAGATAAGGAAATCATGAAATCAAAGAGAGATAGTTCTCCATTCTAATTTTCAGAGACTCTAAAGGAGTTTCTGGGGTTAATTATTCCTACAGTAAAAAAATTATGTTCATATCAGTCAAACTGGGTTGATGAGAAGCTACTCTTTTTCAAGTCACCAAGGACATGAAAAACAACAGGTTAAAAAATTACTAACCACAAATTTTCACACTAACCTGTTATATAACTAAAGAAAGTTATTTAACTAGATTTAAAGAATAATATAATCTGATAAACTGAAATGAATTATAGATAATCTAATTTTGCCCCCTTATGATGATATGTCCACTCTGGGGTCTCATTAGGCCATCAACCTTGGTCATTCCTCATAAAAAATCTTCCCAGATTAGGGACTTGTCAAATTCCATTTAAATCAAACATCAAAAACAGTGCTTCAAAAATAGTAACAATAAAAAGAAGATGATGAACTTATTTTAGAGGGATTGTATATTAAAGATGTGTGGTCTATAATGAGCAAAGACATGCCTACAGTTTGGAGGCAGGCACTGGCTCCAGAAACTCCTAGAAATGTAATGATTCCAAGGAACCTTTACAAGGACACAGGACACCTTCAAAACATGGCAGATTTTCCTAATTAATACACATCATTAACCAGATTAACCTTTATCTCCACAAAAGATAGTAAAACTTCTCTTTGTGGTTTTAGTGTTGATTTAAAGAAAGTTTTAATACTTACCTGAATCAAAGTTATCTTTCTCCAGGATATCCAAAGGTTCTGTCACCTCTACAGACTTACTAATTTCTACTTTAGGAGATTCTTTTCCAGGATCTCCTTCACCTTCTTCAGTAGTCCACAGTTCTCTAGTAAATTTATCATGATCAGGCTGTCTTCTGAAATCATCGTAGTCTTTCTTTAGGCGGCTCCTGAAATAAAATGCCCAACAAACAACACATACATCTTAAACTCTTGGAAGCTAAACTAACTGTTAATAATTTAAACTTTATTTTGAAATATTTTCAATTAAGTCGCTAAAAGCTATGTTTTAATCTCAAGTGTGTCTAAGATGCTTGGTTCAGTCTTACCAACAAGTATCATTAAAGAAGAGAAAACCCAGGGGGTAGGCATAAGAAACCAGAAAGGATTATATTTATAACTTCAGAATACAGTGTTTGAATATACCACCAATTTGTCTTTTTAAATGCTATTAGACCTATTAAATGAGAGAAAGGTAAATTTTTTTTTTCTAGCTGCATGGACAAAAATAGATTTGAAATATTTTCATAATTACTGATTATAATATAGTAAAAAATGCCATTTAAAAAAGTTAATCAAATCCTAAACACTTTACCAGCAAATGAATGAAGTAAAGTTGTAGGATACAAAATGAATACCCAGAAATTGATAGTATTTCTATATATTAATAACAAAATAGCATAAGGAGAAATTAAGAAAACAATTCCTTTTACAATTGCATCAAAAAGAATGAAATATCTAGGAATAGGCTTAACCAAAGAGGTGAAAGACATGTACTCTAAAAACTTTAAAACACTGATGAAAGAAATTGAAGATGACACAACTAGAAAAATATTCCATGCTCATGGATTGGGAGAATATTATTAAATGTTCATACAGCCCAAAGCAATCTACAGATTCCAAGACAATCACTATCAAAATACCAACAGCATTTTTCACAAAGCTAGGGGAAACAGTACTAAAATATGTACAGAACTACAAAGACCCCGAATTGCCAAAACAATCTTGAGAAACAAAAACAAAGCTATAGGAATCACAATTCCAGATTTCAAGATATACTACAAAGCTGAAGTAATCAAAACAGTAGGGTAATGGGGCACAGGGGTGGCTCGGTGGGTTAAGCGTCAAACTTTGGCTCAGGTCATGATCTCATAGATCGTGGGTTTGAGCCCCATGTCGGGCTCTGTGCTGACAGCTCAGAGCCTGGAGACTGCTTCGGATTCTTTATCTCCCTCTCTCTCTGCCCCTCCCTTGCTCGCACTCTGTCTTTCTCTCACAAATAAATAAACATTAAAAAAAATAGTACGGTACTGACACAAAAACAGATACACACATCAAGGGAACAGAATAAAAACCCCAGATACAAACCTATACTTATATGGTCAACTAATTTATGACAAAAAAGGCAAGATATACAATGGGGAAAAGTCTCTTCAATAAATGGTGCTTGGAAAACTGAACAGCCACATGTAAAAGAATTAAACTGGGGGCGCCTGGGTGGATCAGTGGGTTAAGTATCCGACTTCGGCCTAGGTCATGATCTCGTGATTCGTGAGTTCGAGCCCCGTGTTGGGCTCTGTGCTGACAGCTTGGAGCCTGGAGCCTGCTTCAGATTCTGTGTCTTCCTCTCTCTCTGCCCCTCCCCTGCTCATGCTCTCTCAAAAATAAATAAATGTTAAAAAAAAAAATTTAAAGAATGAAGCTGAACCACTTTCTAATACCACACATAAAAATAAACCCAAAATAGATCAAGACCTAAATGTGAGATCTGAAACTATAAAAATCTTAGAAGAGGACACAGGCAATAATTTCTCTAACATCAGCATGGCAACATTTTTCTAGATTTGTCTCCTAAAACAAGGGAAACAAAAGCAAAAATTAACTACTGGGACTAAACAAAAATAAAAAGCTTCTTCACAGTGAAGGAAACAATCAATAAAACAAAAAGGCAACCTAATAAAAGGAAAAAGATACTTGCAAATGATGTATCCAATAAAGGGTTACTAACCAAAACATAAAAAAAAAAAACTTCTACAACTCAATACCAAAAAGCAAACAATCTGATTAAAAAATGGGCAGAGGACCTTAACTGACATTTCTCTAAAGAAGACCATATAGATGGCCAAGAGACATATGAAAAGATGCTCAACATCATCAGAGAAACACAAATCAAAACTACAATGAGATATCACCTTACACCTGTAAGAATGGCTAAAATCAAAAAGTTAAGAAGTAACAAGAGTTGGTGAGAAAAAGGAACCCTTGTACACTGTTGGTGGGAATGTAAATTGGGGCAGATACTGTGGAATACAGTATGAAGGTTTATCAAAATTTAAAGATAGAAGCTTTGCACAGTGGCAGTATCATAGCCAATGAGGTTTATCTGAGGCATGATTATTGCTAATTGAAAACTTTTCCCAATATCTTGCCAGGATGATTTAAAATATAGTCAGCACTGGCAATTTTTGAAAAAAAGAAATTAAAAATAGAAATAACATATGATCCAATAATTCCATTAGTGGGTGTTTGCCCAAAGAAAACAAAAACACTATAAAGGAAATAAGCACCCCTGTGTTCACTGCAGCATTATTTACAATAGCCAAGCTTTGGAAGCAACCTAAATGTCCATCGATAGACAAACAGATAAGGAAGACATGGTATATATTATGTGTACACATGCACACACATACACACATACACACACACACACTGGAACATTATGCAACCACGAGAAAGGATGAGATCTTGCCATTTGCGATAACATGGATGAACCCAGAGGATATTCTGCCCAGTGAAATAAGTCAGAGAAAGAAAAATACCGTAAGATTACACTCACATGTGAAATCTAAAAAACAAATGAAGGGACTTTTCAGAAGATGGCGGTGCAGGAGGACACTGGGCACACTGTGTCCTGATGATCACCTAGATTCCACCCATATCTGCTTAATTTACCCAGAAAACCGCCAGAAGACTAGCAGAACAGACTCTCCGGAGCCAAGCGTAGACAAGAGGCCCACGGAAGAGGGTAGG
Organism: Panthera uncia; assembly: GCF_023721935.1. Lineage (NCBI taxonomy): Eukaryota > Metazoa > Chordata > Mammalia > Carnivora > Felidae > Panthera > Panthera uncia. The sequence continues at coordinate 30,863,049 of NC_064807.1, forward strand.
AAGGGCAGAGAGGCAGTGCGAGCTACACAGACTGGCGGGAGGGAGCCAGGGCGGTGGAGAGGCAGCCAGCACACCCGGCAAGGCAGAGCACCAGAGTCTGGCTTGCAAAAGCGGAGGCGCGGGTGGAGTGTGTTCTGACAGCCAGTGGGACTTAACATCTGGAATTTTATAAGTCAACAGCTCTGCTTGGAGACGGGAGGGCTAAAGGACAACAGGAGGAAGAGTTGTTGAACCCCGGAGGACAGAGCTCATCTTGGCGGGAAACAAAGGTGCTGGGAAGCGCCATCTCCCTCGCCCATCCCCCAGCCAAAATCCCAAAGGGAACCAGTGCCCATCACAAACTTGCTTGCACTGGGCAAACACCCAACGCTGTGCTTCTGCGGATCCATCCCTCCAAAGAGTCTGCCTTGCTCCCGGTGCCACAGGACCCCTCCCAAAGCGGACCACTGAAGGCAAAGCGAGCTATGCCCGCCCCTCCCACCCCTGTGCACCTTGAGGATCCACCCCGGCTAATAGGTCAGATCCCATAGAAGCAGCACCACAAGCCTGGCAGTGTGCAAGTAGCCCAGACAGGGGCCACACCACTCCAAGTGAGTCCTGCCTTTGGGAGAGAAGATAAGGTACACACCAGTCTGACTGTGGCCCCATTGGTGGGCTGGGGGCAGACATCAGGTCTGACTGCGCCTGCCCACCAACACAAGTTACTCCAGACAACACAGTGGAAGAGCCCTGCGGTTCCCCACCACTGCAGGGACTATCCAAAATGACAAAACAGAAGAATTCCCCTCAAAAGAAACTCCAGGAAGTAGCGACAGTTAACGAACTGATCAAAAATGATTTAAGCAATATAGCAGAAAATGAATTTAAAATAATAGTCATAAAATTAATTGCTGGGCTTGAAAAAAGTATAGAGGACAGCAGAGAATCTATTACTACGGAGATTAAGGGACTAAGAAACAGGAGGAGCTAAAAAATGCTCTAAATGAGCTGCAAAATAAAATGGGAGGCGACCACAGCTCGGATTGAAGAGGCAGAGGAGAGAAATAGGTGACTTAGAAAATAAAATTATGGAAAAAGAAGAAGCTGAGAAAAAGAGAGATAAAAAATTCCAGGAGTATGAGGGGAGACTTAGAGAACTAAGTGACATAATTAAACGAAATAATATATGCATAATTGGGATTCCAGAGGAGGAAGAGAGAGGGAAATGTGCTGAAGGTGTACTTGAAGAAATCATAGCTGAGAACTTCCCTGAACTGGGGAAGGAAAAAGGCAGTGAAATCCAAGAGGCACAGAGAACTCCCTTCATACGTAACTTGAATCGATCTTCTGCACGACATATCATAGTGAAACTGGCAAAATACAAGGATAAAGAGAAAATTCTGAAAGCAGTTAGGGATAAACGTGCTCTAACATATAAAGGGAGACCAATAAGACTCGTGACAGATCTGTCTACTGAAACTTGGCAGGCCAGAAAGGAATGGCAGGAAATCTTCAATGTGCTGAACAGAAAAAAAAATGCAGCCGAGAATCCTTTATTCAGTAAGTCTGTCATTTAGAATAGAAGGAGAGATAAAGGTCTTCCCAAAACAAACAAAAACTGAAGGAATTCGTCACCACTAAACCAGCCCTACAAGAGATCCTAAGGGGGATCCTGTGAGACAAAATACCAGAGATATCGCTACAAGCACAAAACCTACAGACATCACAATGACTCCAAACCCATATCTTTCTATAACACTGAAAGTAAATGGACTAAATGCACCAACCAAAAGAAATAGGTTATCAGAATGGATACAAAAAAAACAAGGCCCATCTATTTGCTGTCTAGAAGAGACTCATTTTTGACCTAAGGACACCTTCAGATTGAAAGTGAGGGGATGGAGGACTATCTATCATGCTACTGGAAGTCAAAAGAAAGCTGGAGTGGCCATACTTCTATTGGACAAACTAGACTTTAAATTAAAGGCTGTAACAAGAGATGAAGAACGTTATATAATAATTACAGGGTCTATCCATCAGGAAGAGCTAATAATTATAAATGTCTATGTGCTGAATATGGGAGCTCCCAAATATATAAAACAATTAATCACAAATATAAGCAACCTTATTGATAAGAATGTGGTAATTGCAGGGGACTTTAATACCCCAGTTACAACAGTGGACAGATCATCTAGACACAGGATCAATAAAGAAACAAGGGCTCTGAATGATACATTGGATCAGATGGACTTGACAGATATATTTAGAACTCTGCATCCCAAAGCAACAGAATATACTTTCTTCTCGAGTGCACATGGAACATTCTCCAAGATAGATCACATACTGGGTCACAAAACAGCCCTTCATAAGTATACAAGAATGGAGATCATACCATGCATACTTTCAGACCACAATGTGATGAAGCTTGAAATCAACCACAAGAAAAAGTCTGGAAGCATGCAGGTTAAAGAACACCCTACTAAAGAATGAACGGGTCAACCAGGCAATTAGAGAAGAAATTAAAAAATATATGGAAACAAACAAAAATGAAAATACAACAATCCAAATGCTTTGGGATGCAGCAAAGGCAGTCCTGAGAGGAAAATACATTGCAATCCAGGCCCATCTAAAGAAACAAGAAAAATCCCAAATACAAAATGTAACAGCACACCTAAAGGAAATAGAAGCAGAACAGCAAAGATACCCCAAACCCAGAAGAAGAGAAATAATAAAGATCAGAGCAGAAATGAACAACATAGAATGTAAAAAAAACTGTAGAGCAGATCAATGAAACCAAGAGTTGGTTTTTTGAAAAAATAAACAAAACTGATAAACCTCTAGCCACGCTTCTCAAAAAGAAAAGGGAGATGAACCAAATAGATAAAATCATGAATGAAAATGGAATTATTACAACCAATCCCTCAGAAATACAAGCAATTATCAGGAAATACTATGAAAACTTATATGCCAACAAACTGGACAACCTGGAAGAAATGGACACATTCCTAAACACCCACACCTTTCCAAAACTCAAACAGGAAGAAATAGAAAGCTTGAAAAGACCCATAACCAGTGAAGAAATTCAATCAGTTATAAAAAATCTCCCAACAAATAAGAGTCCAGGACCAGATGGCTTCCCTGGGGAATTCTACCAGACATTTAAAGCAGAGATAATACCTATCTTTCTCAAGCTGTTCCAAAAATAGAAAGGGAAGGAAAACTTCCAGACTCATTCTATGAAGCCAGCATTACTTTGATTCCTAAACCAGACAGAGACCCAGTAAAAAAAGAGAACTACAGGCCAACATCCCTGATGAATATGGATGCAAAAAATTCTCAATAAGATACTAGCAAAATGAATTCAACAGCTTATAAAAAGAATTATTCACCATGATCAAGTGGGATTCATTCCTGGGCTGCAGGGCTGGTTCAACATTTGCAAATCAATCAACGTGATACATCACATTAACAAAAGAAAAGAAAAGAAAAGAAAAGAAAAGAAAAGAAAAGAAAAGAAAAAGAAAAGAACCATATGATCCTGTCAATCGATGCAGAAAAAGCATCTGACAAAATTCAGCATCCTTTGTTAATAAAAACCCTCGAGAAAGTCGGGGTAAAAGGAATATACTTAAAGATCATAAAAGCCATTTATGAAAAGCCCACAGCGAACATCATCCTCAATGGGGAAAAACTGAGAGCTTTTTCCCTCAGATCAGGAACACGACAGGGATGTCCACTCACTGCTGTTGTTTAACATAGTGTTGGAAGTGCTAGCATCAGCAATCAGACAACAAGAGGAAATCAAAGGCATCAAAATTGGCAAAGATGAAGTCAAGCTTTCACTTTTTGCAGATGACATGATATTATACATGGAAAATCTGACAGACTCCACCAAAAGTCTGCTAGAACTGATACATGAATTCAGCAAAGTTGCAGGATACAAAATCAATGTACAGAAATCAGTTGCATTCTTATACACTAATAATGAAGCAACAGAAAGACAAATAAAGAAACTGATCCCATTCACAATTGCACCAAGAAGCATAAAATACTTGGGAATAAACCTAACCAAAGATATAAAAGATCTGTATGCTGTAAACTATAGAAAGGTTATGAAGGAAATTGAAGAAGATATAAAGAAATGGAAAAACATTCTGTGCTCATGGATTGGAAGAATAAATATTATTAAAATGTCAATACTACCCAAAGCTATCTATACATGCAATGCAATCCCAATAAAATTGCACCAGTATTTTTCTTCAAGCTAGAACAAGCAATCCTAAAATTTGTATGGAACCACAAAAGTCCCCGAATAGCCAAAATAATTTTGAAGAAGACCAAAGCAGGAGGCATCACAATCTCAGACTTTAGCCTCTACTACAAAGCTGTCATCATCAAGACAGCGTGGTATTGGCACAAAAACAGACACATAGACCAATGGAATAGAATAGAAACCCCAGAACTAGACCCACAAACGTATGGCCAACTCATCTTTGACAAAGCAGGAAAGAACATCCAATGGAAAAAAGACAGTCTCTTTAACAAATGGTGCTGGGAGAACTGGACAGCAACATGCAGAAGGTTGAAACTAGACCACTTTCTCACACCATTCACAAAAATAAACTCAAAATGGATAAAGGACCTGAATGTGAGACAGGAAACCATCAAAACCCTAGAGGAGAAAGCAGGAAAAGACCTCTCTGACCTCAGCCGTAGCAATCTCTTACTCGATACATCCCCAAAGGCAAGGGAATTAAAAGCAAAAATGAACTACTGGGACCTCTTTTATATATATATAATATAACATATATACAACATATATATA